>NC_048895.1:3620338-3804781 GCF_011077185.1 Oxyura jamaicensis
TTTTTGGGTTTTTTTTGGCCCTTTTTTTTTTTTTTTTCATAAAACTTATCCGTTTGGTTTTTTTTTTTTCCCCCCCCCCCCCCCCCCCCCCAAAAAAAAAAAAAAAGCTGTTATTATGAGATCTTTGGGGGCCAGGAACTCAATTTCCCAGCTTTCAATTAATACTTCAATGATTATACATAAAGAATAGTAATAATAATCGTAACAATACCTGGATTTCCATTATGTTGTACTCAGTCTTTGTGATGCCTCTCTCATGATAAAATCTGTGTATTAAACACATTAATTGAAACTCGTAATAAAACAGAGATATTTTCACTTGTGCATTTATATTCACATAATGATCACAAAGCACTTTACAGAATCAAATAAAGGTAGCTAGCTTGATCCTTATATAGAAGCAAACACCATTATAGTGCATCTTACGAGTATATAACACAGCTGTCATATAGACAACTCATGTCAAACCTACCATATTTTAGGTGGTAGGCTGGCCAAACAGCATCTAAAAAGCTTGTTCTTACACTTGTTCTGATCATCTCTAATGTCATCACGAGGAACACGGCAAGAAGGGACTGGAAGGTCTGGCCTACTAGACTACAAAAGAAGACAGAAGGGCTGGTGAGCAGTTGTGTTTCATTATCAAGATCCCTGCTTTGGAAGAAAAAAAAAAGTGATAATTTTGCTGGTTTACAAAAATAATGCATGGAAGTCTTGATGAACGCTGAGCAGCCTCCATGGGGTCACTAACAGAGGACAAGGCAAAAGCTGGCAATACACGATTAACATTCAGTGATGCCTCCCAAGGTCTGGGAAAGGGTCTCAAATCTTTGGGCCTTGTAATAGGTAGTTCCGGAGTTAAGAGACAGGCAAAGAGCTTTGTTCCTTCTTGTATAATTGATAAATTACCATTGTTAGCACTAAACAATACTACCAAGCACAGAATGGAAACACGCTAATGCTTTATCCGTCTTAAGCAATTCTGCCCATGTGCTCATACTGTTCTTAAATGTGCTAGATATTTGTTTGACGAAACAATAAGTTTTAGAAAAGAGAAAAATAAGAACTTTAAAGATAATCAAAACCTTGACTACATACTTTACCACTGGCAGCTGTGAATAAGCTTCAGTACTCTTTATTTTTAACATTCCAGATATGTAATTTAATGCAGGTCTAATGACAGTCTCGAACATACCGCTTTAATCGAAATTGTTCAAGCTCTGTTCTGTGACAAGGGCTCACAAGCTACCAGCAGGGTTGTCCATTTTCCCTGCTTCTGTAGGGAAAAGAAAAGGGAGGGGAGGGGGACACTCTTGAACTTATGTTGCTATTGATGTGTAATATACAATAAAAAAACAGTTAAATTTCAATTACCCACAGGTAATTATAATTTTATTGTTTGACTGTACTATGGGGATTTTTGTAATTCCCAAGACTAATAATTTTCTATAATTTTACAGGTTGTCAAATAAACTATTAAAGATTATCTTTGAAAAGGATTCTGCAATTGTAAGGACATATCATACTGTTCCTGTACATTATTAGTAATTAGAGATCCCTGGATAGTGAAATATCTGCTCTATATGCTAGCTGCTGGATACCATATTTTCTCACAGCCTCCTGTAATCTTGAACCAAAGCTTTCAAACTTCACATCCATTGTAGTCTGAGTCACGTCCAAACTTTTATTAATATTCACTGAGCACTCATTAAGCAATTCTGGTGTGTTCGATACGTTAAATCCGTGCTTCCTGATGGGGAAAAGCAAAGGCTCACAGGTCCATCCTGGTGTAGTGGAAACAAACACAAAAGGACTAATTCTGAGCTCTGTCACCTAATGGGGTATGCAGCAGAAGCAACATTTATACGAGAGCAAAAGATCTGAATTTTGAAGATATGGCTTGTACAACCAGATAAAATTATGCTTCCCAATTTTATCCTAAAAATATGCATAGATGCAAATACGCTAGGGATAAGTAGGGGAGGAATGGGATAGGTAGAGTATCCAGCCCACAAGGAGCAGAAATTTGGGGGCACTCCCTTTTCCTAAGCAGCAAGTACCTTAATTCACTGGGTTGTTCATGAATGGTTCCCTGGCCACTCTCCCTTGTGCACTAGTGCCCTACCTCCCCATGGATAAGGTGAGTAGACCGCAAACTTTCCCAGTTTAGCTGGGAAAAAAAACAAAAGGGAACTACACCATCATTTGCTCGTTGATAGCATCCTTCACCTGTACGTGCATGTTCAATGAGATATTTATTGAAATCTTACAGAAGTGTATTCCTAAGGAGGACCAAAGGTGGGATGAGCTGAGAAAAGCAGACCCTGAAACACTGCACATAGCACCTAGACACAGGCTGCGAGGGCAGTGAGTGTAAAACCACACGAGGGGATTGGCAGTTGTAGAGATTGTTGATGTCTTGCCTGTGGAGCCATGAAAGGCACAATTTTTAGCTGGCGACATTTTTTTTACTGCAGCTGCCCCAGGAGATAGTCATTATTTGTTTTATTGGCCTCTTGGATTGTTATGTGGTGAAGGCTCTGTGCCGAGGGAAACTTCAACACATTAAGATTTCTTTACAGGCTGAAATCTCTCTGAGGAGAGCGGTTTCAGGACATGAAGATTTTCATGCAGAAAACTTTATGGGTCTCATTTTTTCCCCAATGAGTGCCTCCACTCATGGCTGGATTTCCGCACACCCCTAGACTGGTGGGACACTGAGCAAGAGCATCATCCCACAGCTCTGCCCCACGCTGGACACATCTGCGGGGAAGTTTTCACTTTCCTGCTCGTGCCAAGAAGCCTCTGTGGCAGCTGTGACACTCAGTGAGGGATCTGGCGAGGGATTTCCTCACACCAGGGAGAGCTGAGGGTGGGTTATGCTGGTTTTTATGGCAATGTAGAGCTGATGGAGCAGTATAAAGCAATGGGAGTACAGGGAAGGATTAAGGCCAATGGACTGCAGCTCTCTGCCTCACTCTGGAGACAACTTCAATCCAATCAAATGTATTAAACAAATCTGAGTAACCATTATAGATATACACACTAAGCTCTCTTTTCCAGGGCTTGTCTTACCATCCTGTGCTAGTCCTGCACTTATATGAAAGTGTGGGAAGAAAGATATTTGATAGTTTGGAGAGCTCTTCAATAAATGGCATTTTCTTCTCCTGCCTGCCTTGCTACCTGCTAACTCATCTCAGCTGAGACTGAAACTATTGCTCCAGATGATTGGGATTTACAATAAATAGACACAAAGGAGAAAACGAAAGCCCACACATGAGGCTAAGTATGTACCTGGATAACAGACAATACCATACACAGGCATACATCTCTCTTTCCTTTAACTTTGGTCTGCATTTCCAGCTTAATACATTCCTTGGTGCAAGCGGAACATGTTCTGACAAAGGAATACTGAAAGCAATTACAAACAGAATTAATTGATAAAATTTAAGCCTGGCTTTCCTCATGTTTGTCATATGACTGCAAATATTGTCACTTCCATTAATGCTAATTAATATAATTATCAATGTTTCTAATCCCTACACATTTTGTCAAAAAGTTACTCTTAGCTCAAGAATATAATTGTTAAGTCATGGAAATGTTAAGTAGCAGCTAAGCAAGTCCAAAGAATTAATAGCAAACTGTAGTTTATCCAAGGATTAGACTTTTAGCAATACATAATCACCTCTTCATGTGTTCATCCACATAAAATAGCTTCCATCCCTCACTACTCTTCTGCCTACTTGTCCTTGCAGTGCACAGTTTTCAAGAGTGAAAAAAAAAAAAAAAAAAAGCAAGCGCGCGAGAGAGAAGATAGTAAGTAAATATTCTTTGCAGTTGCACGCTTTTCTTCAAGATAAGTCACTGCGATAAGAGTTATGTGCCCTTAGCTGAAAGCAATGTCAAGGTCAATTATCTCACGCTGAAAGCCCTAATGCAAGATACTTTTGTGATCAGAATAATATGTGTAACATTGCAAAGCCTTTGTTTTAGCATTGAGGAAAGCAAATCCACTCTCTCTAGACTTCCCAATGCATTGTCTTTCGTTTTTGAATGTCACGGATTATTCCAACAATATAAAAGACCGACTTGCAGTGCTGTTGCCATTTAGGCAGGTTCTTCTGGCGTGGTACAACTGGCACTGATGAGTGCAGCGTGCACGGACACTGCGCAGAGCCTTGCCGGCCACCTGCCCGCTTCCACGATGGCCGGTTAGCAGTTCCTGCTTGGCAATAGCACGTCTGCTTCACAGAGTAATGCTAGGTGGAGCATAAATTAGCTGTTCTGGAAAACAGCCAAAATGCTTTAAAGGTCTTTGTTCTAAGGTGGGGTTTGCTGGTGTTTTTGTGTTTCTTTTTTTTCTTTTTTTCTCTTTTTTTTTTTCCTGCTAGAGGAGAATTATGTAATCATTTCACTATTAATGTTTAATTCTACGTTGCTGTGCACTATTGCCAACCTATTCTGGTTATCCAAAGAGAAATGGTGATACTCTATAAGCAATACCTGTTAGGAAGACTACTGGGCCACACTATAAAGGAAGCAACAGAAAAGATCTGTTCTTTCAAGTTGTTTGTAGTCATCTGCTGTTTTCTAGTCGTCCAAAGTATCACATCAAATAATTATAAACTATATGAGCTAAGAGAAGTTCATGGAGAAATGCCACAAGTTTTCCTGTTAAGTGCTTGGGTTTTTTTACTTGTTTTTGGTCAAGTTTTGTTTGTTTGTTTGTTTGTTTGTTTTTTCTATTGGCCAGCCTTGATTATGAAACATTACTTCAGAGAAATCTTTTGCAAGCAAACAAAATTCATTGACATGGATGAAATTGGCAGCACCATGCTTGCTGCTGGGAAGAACACACATCCTCCCTTGCAGGTTTGGGGCTGGGGGTTCAGAAGAGCAGAGAAACTACAATGCAGCAGCATCACAAGTTTAAATGATGATCAGGTTCAGGACTCAGGTGCACCATCTGTGCAAAGTGCTGTTTGTTTGTTTAATGATCTCTTTCGCTTCCTTACATCTACCTGCTATTTACATCTGAGGCAATCATTGCGCTGCAAGATTAAAACCTGCAGCGGGCTCCCTTTCAGAGAGCATCTTGATTCAAAAAAACTAATGCACCCCCCAGCAATGTCTATCCTTGGGTACTGTACTTTGACAACTGACTCAGCAGAGTTGGACCATAATCCACAGTCCATTGCTAAGGAAACTGCATCTGTGCACCAGGGTAAGAAATATGTGCATGTGATTTCTTCTTGCAAGAAAATCATTATCAAAAGATGCTAAGATTCAGACTACTGATAGAGTTAGCCTACCCATAGAGAAATGATTGTATCACCCATTTGCCTCTGCTCACAAATTCTTCATTTCATCTAGGAGGAGGCTAGCCATGAGGGGACAGGAAATCTTTAATCTACTTTTCTCCATTTCTTCAAATATATGGTTCTTATCAACTAGCATTGAACATATGCACCAGAAAAACTTAACGATGTAGCCTCCACTTAATAAAATAAATGGAAACAAAGCACAGACAGTTCTCTAGTGTGAGAAGGATTAATCACAACAAAATATTAAATGAAAGCAAGTCCACAATGCAGTACTAAAAAGGCAGCATGGCTGTAAATTCAGGAAGAAGAAATCAATTAGATTAAAAAAAAAAAAAAAAAAGAAAGTAAGAAAAGTCTACCATCTAGTAACAGAGAATTCATAAGCAAATTTCTGAGCTGCACTTTGCCATTGACTTCAGTGACAGAGGATGAGTTAGAAGGGAACTTCATCTGTTCAGCCCAGTATCTGAAAATTGCCCAGTGCAAAGAAGAATCATGACATCTTTTCTCCTAAATCCCTAACGCTAATTGTAGATGTATATAAAATTATATATTATTATAAAATCATAAACATTAATAAAATTATAACATATGGCAATTTATTATTAATTTGATTGCTTATTTAGTGTATGAATTATATATAAGTGAATATGCATAAAGTGAATATATATGAGAGATTATTTATATTATTATATAATAGTATTTATTAACAATATTTATCTTTTTGGACAGATACTACAGACTGCCATAATTTTTTAGACAGCCAAGAGATTCTGGTGGAAAAATGAAAAGTTTTAACCAAATCGTCATCATTTTCAGCTGAATTAGTTTCAAAAAAAGAGAGATGCTTTTTGAGGAAAAGAATCAGACAATTAATTTAAAAAAAAAAAAAAAAAAAAACTTTCTACCTGATCTCTTCCAAAATGCAATCCTAGTCCTGGAGTATGTCCATGATCATTAGTGTAGAATATTTACTCTTCTACATATTCAACTCTTCAATATCTGCAGGAGTTATTCAGGAAAGCACCAAGACATTTGTATTAAGTCCAATAGCACTTTTCCAAATTGCAATTCTTTCCTGAACTAGGGCCAATATAGGTCAAGTAAAGGAAAAAAAAAAATGCAAACAATAAAGCATTGAAGCAATGAAACCATTCTACGATTCTATGATTTGCCCATAATCTCCCAGCAAATTAGAGATTTAACCTCTTGTACAGTAGCTAGCCCTATTTCTCAGCTAACAGTTTCTAGTCTTCTTTCATGGTTCAGAGAAAGAGAAAGAGACCCTCTCACCAGTCTCAAAAGATGTGCTCTTGGAGAGCATGCCATGCCAAGACGCAACAGCAGTTCACGTAATGAAAACTCAGTTTGCTGCTTTGGTGAAAACATGAATGTGGTGTCTTACCAAGACAAAGAAGGATGGCAGTGGATTAACTTACATGCAGCCTGTGTGCCCCAGCAGCTATTACATTTTTCCTAACTAGACCCTCTGTAGTATCTATTGCTCTATGAATCACAGTCAAATGCCAACCAGTAATCTAACTCCATCTGCAACTTCCCAGCAAATACACTCTGTCAGGCCTAACAGCAACAAACTGAGTTTTTAGCCTGAGTAATTATTCCTTGCTCTCATCAAAGCAAAAGGTGGTGTGTTGTTTTGCCAATGCCATCACCTAGCTGAGCCTGCTAAGCTTCACCGAGCTGCTGTAGGTTCAAGCTAATAGCAGCCCAACTATACCTACCACTGACATGAATACATTTATCTGCAAGCCCTGCAGCTGGGAAAGAAAACAGCTTGGTGGGGACTGGCATGGGTCCCTTTTTGCAAAATGGGCACTGAAGATGCAGTGATACTTTGCAGAAAGACTCAGTGGTCACTGCTGTGTCCATGGGGATTTTCAAAAGTGTCCCCAACTTGCACCTCTCCTGCCACCACACAAGATGCAACAGCAGCGAGGCAGGATTGTGTTCCCCAGTGTTAGAAACTTCAAGAAATCCCCTTGTACATGTAAGGTGCAAAACAGCCATATTTTTGTCACTTACTTAATGGCTAAAAAGTTCTTTTTTAGCATATTTACTAATATCTGATGAGGTAAATCCACCTCTCCTGATGTTGTGAGCACAGACACAGTCAAGTCCTTCCCCTTTGCTGAGGAGACTGTATTTATCATTTCAGGAATTAGTTTAATCAAAGAAAAATAATGGATGGAGAAGAGGAAGAGCACAAATCAGCATCAAAATCAGCCTTAATAATGGTCCATCTATTTGTGCATCTTGGCAAGAAATCTTGTCACCTGCTGCAGAGGTCCTAAAGTCCTACTGAAATACAGGTTAAAGAAACCTATTTTTTCTCACACTAATTGCAGTAATGCTAATGCATACTTGGAACAGATCCAGGGTAAGTTGAATGCTGGCTGACAGCAGATAAATATAAATTATATATAAGAAAAACACTCTGTACCTTTAACTCCCGATTCATTACAAGTCAGCCATCAATCTTTAATTTCTGTGCATGTCACCCACATGGTCAATAAGCTGTGCTGCATCCTACTGCACAAATGCTTCCCAGGGCACCAAGATACCAACAGGGCTTTAGCTATCAGGCCCTGAAACAGCACCTTCCTGATGCCCGGGCACAATAAACATATTTTCTTTCTGAAGTTGTTAGAAACGGCAGGTGCTCAGAACTTCTGGAAATCTGTTTTGTTTCCACAGTGCTGCACATGTTGGGTCTTCTCAACAGAATCGGACTCTTTTAGTGGTTCCATGTCGCTTTGTGTATCAGCAACAAAAGAAAGTAACAATGCTAATGTGCCCTAGGCTTCATTGGCAGGGAAGTCTAAAAAGGCTTCCTAGTTGGTCTTGCTTTACATAGCTCTTAGGAATAAAAGAAATCACTTGAGCACATTAAGAAAAAAAACAATACAAAACACACCACTACTTCCTGCTTAAGCACACAGCAATCTTTTCCTTTCCATTACAGTATTTAATTAATTTGGATTATCATGTTGCTTCATAGCTTTGGGAAAAAAAAAAAAAAAAACGTTCCCGAATTCACCATCACCTTTGGTTGGGAGGTTCTGCTCCTGTGCTTATTTGAGATTCCATCTAGTACACCATCATGTTTCAGTTCCTGAGAGCTATATTTATTCAGTGCCCTTCTATCTTGGCCATCATAAATAGCTCTCTGATAACAAATCGCACTCGCTGAACATCATTTGCTACCAGAAGGGATCTTCAAGAAGCACATGCACTGTGATATAGGATATCTCCTGCTTTGTTATGAATGCAATAAAGAGTTTTACAAAATCAGTTTCTTTCCATTTAGAGGATAAGTATATGTCATTTTAGTAGTTTTACCACTTCTTATTGCCTGTCTGTTTATGCTTCATACTTAGAGTCACTGCTCCCTTGCTCTTCAAATGAATACTACTACTTAAATATAGAGAACGATATGTGCTTATTGAAAGATTCAAGGATTTCAGCTGTCAATAGAGGCTTAATTATCTGCTGGTGGATGCTCAGATACCATAATGATGGCTGTTGTATAAAGCCAGCACGTAAGAGCCCACTTGCAGCTCGTTATATACCCTGATCCAGCAATTTAGGAAAAACAAAAAAAACAAACAAAAAAACACAAAATGTAAAAATGTAAAGCATAATATTAATTTACATCCTGCTTCCTTATGTCATAACCCATCATGTAAAGGTATGCTATTTCATGTCATGTCATACAGAACATGATGCAATGCAATGTCACACTTCAGAAGATATTACTAAGTGAGAACTGATTCTTGTTATCAGTTTGGAATATGAGTCTCTGATCCAAATGTATAGTGACTTTGGCTGATGGGAAGGGATCAAAGTGAAACTAATGTTGGGCAAATGCTTTTCTTCTCTGGCTTGGCCAGTAGATGTCCATTTGTCAGTTTTAGGTCCAATTGGAATTTCTTTGTCGCAAGTGCTTTCTCTTGTAAGAGAAATAGCAATTTTATGGCAAGCTAAGTACTGAAAAAAAACCCTTAGAAATACATAATAAATGTATATTAGTGAGACAGAAAATTGGAAAATGGCCACCTGCCAGCAGCCACATAAATTTTGGAGGCAATGCATTTTTCTGCCATTATGCATTATCACAGGAATTGCAAATATTTATTAAAAGTATTAAAATGGTGAGAATGTTAAATGTTTCCTTCAGTAGTGGAAATTCACATTGCCACACAGAAGATAGGATATTCTGATACAATGTTTATTAAAATGACTTCATTTTATTAGGCTGTCATACACAATAAATGTGCAGGTACAGTTAACAAAAGATCTATTGTGGATATGGGAGATTTGTGAGTAACACTTCAAAAAAATAATCTCTTCTGAACTCTATTCATATAAAAGGCATACTACAAACTTTCATTAACTTCCTTAGAACCAATTATTTTCTGATCTTATTTTCTTTCTCTGCCATCCCACTATATTTTGCTAGTCAATTTGTTTGCTTACATTTTAATGCTTAATGGGATTAAATGCAGTTTAATTTATATATGAGTGAGCTGAGTGTATAGTCTACATGTAGCAGGCAACAAAATACTGCGATTCTTTTTGGGTTCATTTACAGGTCTAAACGTGAATGACTATAATATGCTGGGACCCTCGTACCTTTTCATCCATGAATAAAACATTATTAAAAGATTGGTGGAGAGTTCCATAATATTGATTGAGAAGAAAATCACATTCCAGCTTTGCCCACATTTTCTGCTAGGATTAATCAGAGTGATTAGGTTTATAAGGTTCTTTTAACAGTAAGACATGGACACAGCAAACACCAGTGATGTCCCATGGCTCACAGGACAAATTTTCCAGTCAGCTTTGCTGGACATGAGCATTTTCCAGGAGGCTCTAAACACTGATGGGAGAGTCCTACCCCTGTGCAAACAGTTGCTTTGAGCATGTGAAGGGCTTGGGTCTGTGAAAAGCAGCTGAATAATCATCTCTCAGGACAGACTTAAAAAACAGCTGGATTAGAAGAAGATATCTTGAGATACAGTCGTAAGATTTGTGATGAGATTGGTGGTAGTGGTGGAAAACATTACTTCTGTTCTCAGTGGTTTCCTGCATCAGCAGTGAAAGGAAGTAGACTAGCCATCACCTTCTCAACTGAAAGTATCATCTAAGTTGCTTTTTAAGATCAGGTTTTGGCAGAAATTAGCAGAGAAATAAGAGATCAGTACTGTTTTTGTTTTTGTTTTTCTTATGCTAGGGTTCCTCAATTCCTTATAGTCCGTTATCTAAGAATTGTGATTGGAGTATAATTTTTAGATGGGGGGTGAATAGATCAAAGTTATGAGACCCCAGATTTATGGGGAGCCTTATGCAAGAAAAAAAATAGCATGACTCTGGAGAGTAAGATTTCAGAAATAAAAGATTTTTCTCTCCGTTCTTGTATGGTGCGATTTTATTCCTTTCTGACAAACACAGCAGGGGTGGGAAGGGGGTGAATAGCTTTCATGAAAAATAAAGCTTTGTCTCGATCCAGACACTTCATATGAGTTTGTGAGATATTAGAAGTGGGATTTGACACAAAATGTGTACAGTGGAGAGAAACCTTGGCCACCTCAAAGGCAGAGAAAAAAACTGCTGTAGACTTCCATGGGGGCAGGTGTAACGCGCCCACCTCCACTGCTGCAGCTGCTTGACCAATCCTGCAGCTCAGAAACCAGAGGTGAGACTTGCTGTGCCCAAAGCACTCGTGTAATGCAGTCAGTGCTAAAAGTGTGGTCAGCATTTCAAGCAATGCAAAACCATTTGCTTGGCCAACCTTATTTAACATGAAGCATGGTTTATCTTGATTTAGGTTGTTGTTGTTCTTTAATTAAAGAAATTATGGGAGGTCATTCTCATTAGTTTAGAAGAATCCTCACAGAAAGGGGTTGCACTGATTTAACCTCAGAGTAAACTGGCACAACTTTTGCATGTAAATAGGATTTAACACTGGACACTGTGAACAGTCCAACTCTTCACTCATGACATTCAAGGAATAACTGGAATACTGACTGGCATAAAAAGATAATGTCAATAAGCTGAGGTTGGGGTCTTTCTATGAAATTTGTCAGATGATCCATGGTGGCAGCCTGGAGAAGGGGACACCGAGAAGGGGACACCATGGACTTTCTGCTAAGGGCAGTCCAAGCAATACTCCCCGTCCCTATGTGATGACATGAGCAGGTATTGTACCCAAATCTCATTGCTCACAGCTGGCCAGGTGAGAGGCTAACTCAGGGGGACAGAAACTGGGCAGCAAGAGAGGAAAGCAATGAGTTTCCTGACCAGCCAAGGAAGTCACGCCCTGGGGCTGGAGTATGGCACAGGTGCACGGTGATACAGAGGCCACCACTGCCATGGAAAAGATTTGCCATGCAAAAAAAAAAAAAAAAAAAAGAAAAGAAAAAAAAAAGAAAAAGAAAAAAAGAAAAGGTAGCAGCATGAGAAGTGCCAACTCTGAACGATGCTGTCTTTAATTGGTACCACCGAGGGCTTTGTGCGGTCGGCATGCTTTTGGTGTTTATAATAGAATCCCCAAATTCAAATGATCTGAAGGGCATCTGACTGTTTTACATTAATCACAAGCTATACAGCAGAGGCTGAGAGCAAGTGGGCAGATACCCTGGTGTAGTAGCACTAAGGAGCTCTCATTATAATCATCTGCCAAATCAAAAGAAAAACCCTAAGGCTCCTAATAAAGGAGACCACTGGACTAAACAAATTGAACAAGTAGCTAGACATGCATGAGCTTAAAACTACTGGTGTCAATCATATCTGAGCTGCTTACTCTGCTCGGTACTCTACAGCACACGCAGACAAAACATAGACACAAAGTGCCACATACGAGCACCCAGCCTAGCGAGGAGCATGCTGACATACAGGTGCTAGCACATACCTCCAGTGCGGTTTATAAAAGCACCTTCAAGATGTCGTTGTTGTACCACTAGCAGAACAGAAACAGCACTAAGTGAAATATGCCGCATGTAGGGAGATGTCAGTCCTTGCCAGAATGTGTGAGCAGGAGGCTATCTGGACAGGCTTTTCTGTCTTGGTAGGGTTGAGTGTCTACATCCCTTGGTTCCGGTCTGGAAGATACAGAAGAAAGACCTCGCACCTCATAAATTTGAGTGCCTTTAGCTCAGGAAATACATGCAGTACCCTGAAAGCCCTGTGCACTTGTCACCTTCCTACACCTGCTGATGGAAGTTATTATATGCTCTACTGGAAGGATAAAAATTAGTAAAAAGGTGGGTCATTGCTCTCTGAAAAGATGCAGTTGGCACTAATGAAAGATATCCAGAAATGGGAGGGACAGACAATATTATATTTAGAAGCAACGTATTACATGTTGGTGTTTTTAAGACAAATGATAGCTAGACTCCATTAGCTATCACCCCTTCTCAAAAGCAATCAGGCAGAAAACCAAGATTTTGATGTACTCCCTCAGAACTCAAAAAGAGGCTGTGCACAAAAGTACTGAAGGAGGAAAAAAGCAATGAAAATGATTATGGTCAGTATTTAGTGCTGGAGTCAGGGGAGATGGAAAAAAAAAAAAGGACATTTAGATTGGGAGCAAATGAACGAGGGATGCATCTGAGGAATAAGGAGAAGGCATCAAGAAGCGAGTGTTTTTATGAAAAGACGCTTGAGTCATTAGTGCATTTGTCACTGTAAGAACTGATTGCTAAAACACTGTGAATTTTTTAAGTATTGGGAAATTTTACCTACCAGGACACCGTCATCACCGTCACACTGCTAATTGTTGTGAGGGTGCTGGTTGCTGTCAGGCTGTCACCACTTGAGGAGCAGCTGCATCTCTGTGCAGATGTTGCAGCAGCCATGGAGGAGGCAGAACCAAGGCTCCCCTTACACAGCCCTCTTGGTGCCTATTGAAACTGGAAAGTAAAGTTTTGAGAGACTATTTTTAAATGTAATTTTTACTTTTTTTAGTTCATTCTTCTTTTTCCTTTTTTTTTTTTTTCTTCTTCTTCTATTGCTTCCTTTTTTTTTTTTTTTTTTCTTTCTGCTCTACACTGTAATAAATCAACATATAAATGTACTGGATTATTTCCACCTGGAATGTAGGAAGACAAATAGTAGAGAAGATCAGTTTGGTCATTTACCATATTGGTTTAGCATGGCAATACCTTTTTTTTTGTTTGTTTTTTTGTTTTGTTTTGTTTCTCATTTCAAAGCTGTAAACAAATGCTGCAAGAACAGTTCAAATGCTCCCTACCTAAGACAAGGCCTTGTGCAATGAAAACACTGAATTTGGTTTTTGAACACCTAACTGCCCCTTCTTTACTTTTTCATACGAACAGAACAGAATTTTGGATTAGCCCGAAATTTGAAACTACATTTTTCCCAAGCAGCAAAACCAGATGTACCCTTAGCTATGTTAAATCACAGACATACACACATGGAGATGCGAAAAATGCACATGAAATATGAAAAAGCATTCCCTTCAGGCAGAAGATAAACAGCCCTTCTACAAATTAGCTCTCGGCCCCGTCAGGTGTGAATCTCTCTTGTCAATACGTACCAAATTCCCTGAGATAGAACCACATGGTCATGAATTTTATCTCTCTCCTGCTTAATTCCTAGTACCACTCTCCCTTGTGGATTTACTCAGGGATGATTTACAGTGGGAAAGGTGACATTAAACACGTCATTGAGCATGCAAAGATGCTGCACTCAAAGCAGCATATGCTTGACTTTGTTAAAAGATGAATGCTGTCAACTCTGCAGTGCCCACCAAGATCTGGCCTCCTTTTTCTTCCCAACAAACTTTGAGGAAGATGCAGACACGAGTCTTGACACTGAGAGAAATAAAAGTTAATGTATTCATGACATGATTTCACTTGCAGCCTGATTTAGCAATGTCTTGTCTAGTTTGGATCTGCTGTTGCTTTTCCTAATTTACTCATTGCACAAAGAAAATAAATAAATAAGTGTACTATAGCCTTATTTATCCTTCTTTGGACATTTCTTTACCAGGCAGATGGTCAATTAAGAGCACTAAACAATGACACTGTTTTCTCTGTAAACATTTTTTTCTAATAGCCTAACAAATGAGAATCTGTGCTGCCATACTGCTGAATACCATCTTGACTTTCTAATTACAAAGAACTGTGTCTTGATAGTAACAATTACAGCTGTAACAATGATGCTGGTACTTGAACAATATAGTTGGAGGCAAAGTGCTTATCGGAATATTCACAAATAAAGGCTTACATTTATGCCAGAGCTGGAGATGGGAGGTTAAACAGCTGGGGGTGGGGAGGTGTAGAAGAAAGGTTGAAAACATTGGTTTAGTAGCTACAGATGTGAATTTGAATCCAATTACATGAAAGGCAGGGAAAAAAAAAAAAAAAAAAAAAAAAAAAAAAGGCACATGAATAGATGCTGTTTCCTTCTGTTTGGCTAATCAATAGGTTAAAGGGTTAGTAAAATTAACATGCTAATAACATTCATTTTGCTATTTATGTACCACTCATAGTATTTCCAGTGAATTATGTCTTCTGAGTAATGTACATACTGCTATACGAGCTTTCCCCATTTTTGTCCAGAATGGTAAAATGGTCAGTATTTTTTTTTCCCAGTGTGATGGAAATTGGCTTCTCAAGTCTGTTACCATACCTTTCTTGTTTAATTTGCTTAGATTTAACCCCTACAGGGTTTTGGTTTTGTTTTTTTGTTCATCCTTTTTTTTTAAATGAAAAGTTCCCAATACACCATAGAAAAGGGATAACATTGTTCCTGAGCTCACCGCTGATCCCCACCGCTGCCGTCCCAGGGGTCCTCCAAAGACTGGCCTTCAAGCCCCTCGGCATCCCCAGTGCTGCTGGCCCCTCGCCCCTCAGTGCTGCCCCACTGCAGCAGGCAGGACGGATTCACCTCCTCCGCTCCTGCCCTCGCTCCCATTCCCACTCCGCTCCACCTGCTCCCCAAGCCATCTTTTAGCACCCACTTATTAATCAGTGCACATAATTTGTCTCTAATGCTGTCAATTTAAGATGGCAACCTGACTTTTTTTTGGAGGGGGCAGGGTCAACAACTTAATGAATCTCGTCTGCATTTTAATTCAGACCTATAATCTGCCTCTGGCAGTTTTCTTAGACAAATTTAACATTTTTCAGGATTTTCTTTCATCAAACCTAGTACAATGGGATGTTTACCTTCCTGCCTTGGACATCTTCAGTACAGGGTAAGTCCCATGCAGACGTACCTTAATCAAACTGGGACAGAGACTAAATCTACTGATCTAGCCTTCCAAGGGTTTTCCTGGGGCCATGCACAGCACAAGGAATGAGCAACTTGGGGCTGCGCCATCCCTTTTCTGCACAGCTTGGTGCACAGTTGTAGGCACCAAACACCAGACTTCGTGACTTAGCGCCCCTATGGCATAACCTTTCCTCACTAATGACCAGAGCATCTGGGGCACAACAGGAAAAAAGCTTTTATTATTATTATTATTATTTTCATTTTTTTATTTACTCCTGCGATTTTCTTTTTGCTCTTTCTACAGGGAAGCACGCCAGGAAGAAAAAAAAAAGTTAGCAGGAATGGGAGGTGCATAAAATTCAGCCCTACTGATGAATCCTTCAGCCACAGTGCGGATGAGTTTGTCTAATTGCTGTGGCAGGAGGCTGGAGCCTGATTGAGCAGCTCGGTGGACTTCCCTGGGTCAAAATAAATAAAACTCCCCAAACGAGAGCCTCTCGATCACCATGTCAGATGTAAACAGAATAGACTTTGTTATTAGGAGTGATGTGGCTTTGCCCGGGCAAGCGCCACACTGACAGTAGCTCCTTTCTGGATTTCAGTCAGCCGTTGTCACTTGCCTTGACAACGCAGCAAGTTAATGTATTCACGGCATTACTGCTCACGCATCCGCAATTCGCAGCATATTGTATTGTTTACCCCTGCTCTTTTGTAGTAGTGCATGTAGTAATTTGCTTTCTAGCAGCAGAGAATTCCTCAACTTAAAAATTTTACCCTCATTTTATTTACCCTTAATAGAAAAATAACCGTCTCACAGCCTTGCCGCCGCTGCAAATACTGTACTTGGCAGCATCAAAAATAAAAAGAAGTTGTATTATACATTTTGATCAGAAGCATCTTCAATGTATTTTTATGCACATCCTTCATCTTTCTCTACCACACATTATTTTCTCCCTTTTAACAGACAGATTATTTTTGTGTGTTCTGGACAGTTTTTAAACAGCATGAGAAGGGGTATTTCTGCAATGTACCCGAGTACTGATAGTAACAGCAGAGGGGCTTTAATCTCCTGACTTATCTTCCACTGCTGGTATTTTGTGTGCCTGCACATCACAGTGTTTCCAGGGCATCGACTTTGTCATGGACTTACAGCAGCTCCAACAGAGTGGCTTTTGAGTTTTTGGTGAGCAGGTGAATTATCTGTCATTTAATCAATTTATCGCTCACATTCATTATTGTCCCTTACTGTAAACCTCTGCCTGATTCAGACGGCTGTCCTTACCACCTATGGCCCCACTTGCCATATCATTAAAAGCCACTAAGTGTACACCAAAACTATGCTTCAAGACAGTTAATAAAATAGAAGACCAAATTTCTGTATCCAAAAATACTCAAGGTAAAACAAATTTTTTAGTGATGGATATATATGTTTCTCCAGAAACTTAAGAAAAAAAAATGTTGCTCTTAGTCCAGGCATCTCCCAGACCACGAGGTAAGGTCATTAGGAAGATACAATGTGAAATTCAGTGAAATATGCTCATCTGACTTGCAGGCCTACATTTAATAGGGTAATGTTAATGCCCTTTGCTTTAGCTCGTATAGTATAGTGCGATATAATCCAAGCAGTCACACACAGTAAGGCCTTGTTTTAAAAATAAAAAGGGTCTATTTTTGTTGCAACTTTTTTATGAGTTGAGAAATCCTTATTCTAAAATTCGGAGTACATTAAAAATATGATTGCCTTGTGCAGCAGCTGCCCATCTCATAGTCAACATGTGTATGTCTCAGCACAAAGGATTTTTATTCCAAATTAGATAGCTTTCTGAATGAGCTTAGCAATTCAGAGCAAGCGTTGTTAACCTTCACTTTGGGCACCTTCACACAGTCTCTGGTCATTTGACTCCCATCTTTCTTCCAGACTCTGTTTCTTGAAATTTGAGACCAGTTCAGCCAATGTAACGCACTAAGCCAACAGCTGGAGATCTAACCTCTGTGGCTTCAGCATCCTCTCACATGGCTTGAGCTGAGTAAGGAGGGCATCCAGTCCAAGCCCATCATTAACAGCATGCACTGCACAATCCCAGAGAGAGACTTGTCCTGTCCAAAAATGCCTAAGATTGGTGAGATAGATAGATTTCCCTTTGATAGATCTCCCTTTGGCAATGTCATAGTGATTAAAGAAGCAGCTTAGCCTTTAGATGGCTGAAGTGGCATGAGCAGAGCCTTGCCCTTAGCTTCATTTTGATGGTCAGGAGTGTTTAGCATCAGCACAGCCCCTAATGAATATTGGAGCCTGACACGTCCATAACATGATACTTAGTTTAAATGCCTCCATCTGGCTGCAAATGTCCAGTTCTAGCTAAGAGCTTGAAAGTGAGACA
Source organism: Oxyura jamaicensis (assembly GCF_011077185.1). Lineage (NCBI taxonomy): Eukaryota > Metazoa > Chordata > Aves > Anseriformes > Anatidae > Oxyura > Oxyura jamaicensis. The sequence continues at coordinate 3,638,304 of NC_048895.1, forward strand.
AACTGTAAAACAGACACTTCAAAAGAAGAAAATTGTGAAGTACTCAGGTAGCATTGCGGAGAGGGGAGTTTCAATTCAGAGCACTTTCCAAATGAAACAGACAATTAAGCCCTTATTGAAAATAGAACCCCCTCCCCCCCTTTTTTTTTTTCCGTTAAAGCAAAGGGAAAATAATACTGGGAATTTAGAAAACATGAATTTTTAAAACCTAATAAGCTACTCTAACAATCTACACAATTCCCTTCGCTTAAAATATTCATTTAGAAATACAAGATTTGTGATGAGGGCAGGCTGGGTAAACAGGTCTGAATACTGTGTGTGCAGGGTCTCAGCAGTACCCCCCGCTGCCAGAGCTGTCCTCAGCCACCCCTGGCTCAGCCCTGCTGTGCCTCTCCCGCTCATGCCTCTACACATTTGGAAATAACAGGCAGTTAATTGCAACATGCCTTTATGAGTTAGGGTCTGTGAAGTACCATTTTATATCTGTGGGGACTGTTGGGCAGAGAAAGGGAACACACTGCATGAGCAGTCTGGAGGACTGGAGATACCTGGCAATGGAAAGCCCCAGGTCCGAAGCAGTTTTCACAGCCCTTCCAAACGCCCTAGTGCTTCTCTAGAAGCACTCTTGAGAGGACTGAATTTCCTGAGACCAGCTTGCATCTGACAAAACATTTAGATTTTGATACAGATACGAATTCCTTGGATTTGTTTTTCTAGGCACCTCCAGCCACACCTTTTGCATTACTCGCCATAGGGCAACGATGTCTGATTTACCATTAGTACAAAGAGATACTTAGAAACCCTTGAGAAATAAACCCAGTCACAGATTTTAACAAAAACTCCAAAAAAGGGGTACAAAAGCAACACCAGTAGTTAGATAAATAATTTTTGTCTCCCAATACTGATTTTCTTTCCTTCCCCTTTACACTTCATTCTTGCACCAGGACCAAGTACAAGCAATCTGAACAAACACTTGTCTGGTAGCCTGCTTTGTGCTTCATGCTTTTGTCTTGCCTTTTTTTTTTTTCTTCTTCATTGCATTTTGTTGCAACCTTTTTAACCTAGCACAATTATCTTCTAATTCTGCCTCCCTTCCCTTGTATTTTGGTTCCATGTGACTAGACTTCAGACTTTTCCCTCTCACTCTCACACACAATGCTATTAACATTAAATCCTTTCTTGTAATTCTCTACTTCATTATAGGTCTTTGAGCCACTCCTGAATTCCTAAGCCAATCTTTGTAAAGTCTTAGTTCACTAGAAAGCAAACTTAAGCACACGGTTTGCTCAAAAAAAGACTCCTCCTTATCCCATCAGTACGTAGTTCAGCTCAAAAGATTGACACATGAACCTACAGGCTACCCAACAAAATGACCATACAAAAGAAAGGTGCACGCTACTTCCCGTACCACTGAATGCATTCACTGCCCTGATAAATTTAGGCCTGGCTACCTAACAAGCAGTCAATGACACCAGTAACTTGTGGTACTGCAGGCTCTGAGAAATGCTTTAAAGCATTTCTATTAAAGCACAGATGGGACTTGGAGAGGTGGGAGTCAAACAGACCTGGGAAAGCCACAGGAAGCAAGGAGACAAGGATGCAATAGAACATGGGGCTCTTGGAAAATACACCCAATTCCTTAATGCCCTTTGCTACCAATGTGCTTTTTGGCCATCCAGATGAGGAATGCTCCCATGGACATAAAAGGATGTCTGATTCAGGAGAATCCAGCTTGAAGGAACCTGGGGAAGAAACCAGCAGCAAAGTGCCCCCCTTTGTCAGAAATCCTGCTTTACATTTGCCAAGGATGAAAAGTGTTCAGACCTACCTGAAAACACCAGTTCCTCCCAGGTACCAATAAAATGATGCCTTTCACTTTTGGGGGGACAAACGAGGTGGCTTTTTAATGACTACGTATTCTGTCATGTACTCTTCATACCTGGGCAAAATTGTCATAACTCTCTGTATCCAGCAGAATGGATGAAGCTTAGCTCAGGCTGAGTAGACCTTCTAACTAGTTAGCAGGAGTAAAAAAAATAAGCATTTTTCACTAGTCTTCCACCCCATCTTTAAGACCCACCTGTTTTCAGTGCCAAGTCAATGCTGTGATTTTTAAGCCCTCAGCAGGCTGGGAAATGGTGACAGAAGTCTCAGTTGATACATACATGACTAACAGGTCCAAGGATATTCCTTTGGGACAACAAAGGTGACAGTGCCCAGGGCAAAGCTGTCAAGAGAAAGAGAGAAGGTTTGAATGAGCTTCAAGGAAAAAAAAAAAAAAAAAAAAAAGAGAGAGAGAAAAAAAGAAAAACACCTACACTGAACTCACCAGTCACCAAGTGTTGGTAGAGCACCAGGTGAGAATTTTTCTTTCCTTTTTTTTTTTTTTTTCCTAAAAAAAAAATAATTCTTGGAACAATTGGAGGTGACATTGTCACCACTAGTATTACCACCAAATAATAAGCACAAGTAAATATACAGAAGGGGAAGTTTTAAGGACAGAAGACAACGATGAAGCCATCAACTTGTATGGTAAAAGCAGTGTAAGCAGGAGAGGAAAAGAAGAGAAGAGACGTGGTACTTGCATGCATCCTACCTTCCTATTTACAATGCCCAGGTAGCAGATGATAAAAACATGAGCAGTAAGACATGTACCAAAGATGAGGATAATAGCTGTGATGAGTAATAGGATATAGAACTTCCTCAGTATGTTGAAAAATCGCAAGTTAGCTGGGGAAAATATTGAACAGACTGGCAGAGCTGACAGTTGTTAAAAGAAAAAAGAGAGAGAAAGAAATACAAATGGAAAAGTTTGGTTTTAGAGTCAAAAAAAAAATTACACAACACACCTAAGGAGATCTGTTAGCATGGCTGCTTAGCTTTAGCCCTACCAACACATCAACATCTACAAAGCATGGTCCTTGGACTTTCTTCCTCCCTTTTACAAGCCTGGGCACTTCCTTACCCATACCAGGAGCCAAAGCAACTCATTAACCCAGTGGAAATATAACCTGGAAAAGAATACAGGTCTGTATATTCTGCTGGACCAGTGAGTTGTATGAGCTTACTGTATAGTTGGAAAAGCATCATGGTATGTATACGGCACTGGAGAGAATGCAGGAGGCAGTGAACATAATTTTGCCCTGAGCTGCTCCTCTTTGCCTGGAGTTGGAGGCAGTGCTTGGACAAGGACAAGAAGGGATTTAGAGGAAGTCAGCAAAGTAAACCTCAGCAAAGGACTGTGAGATGTAGTGGTACTAATTTAGTAATAATGAGCAGAGACGAGCGAGCTACAACCCTTGATGCAGAAAAGACTACTGATTCGTGGTGAATGGAGTCAAATCCAGTTGGAGGCCGGTCACTAGTGGCGTTCCCCAGGGCTCGGTGCTGGGGCCGGTCCTCTTCAATATCTTCATTGATGATCTGGATGAGGGCATTGAGTGCACCCTCAGTAAGTTTGCAGATGACACCAAGTTAGGTGCGTGTGTCGATCTGCTCGAGGGTAGGAAGGCTCTGCAGGAGGATCTGGAGAGGCTGGACCAATGGGCTGAGGTCAACTGCATGAAGTTCAACAAGGCCAAGTGCCGGGTCCTGCACCTGGGGCGCAATAACCCCAAGCAGAGCTACAGGCTGGGAGATGAGTGGTTGGAGAGCTGCCAGGCAGAGAAGGACCTGGGAGTTTTGGTTGACAGTCGCCTGAATATGAGCCAGCAATGTGCTCAGGTGGCCAAGAAGGCCAGCAGCATCCTGGCCTGTATAAGAAACAGTGTGGCCAGCAGGGCTAGGGAGGTGATCGTCCCCCTGTACTCGGCTCTGGTGAGGCCACACCTCGAGTACTGTGTTCAGTTTTGGGCCCCTCGCTACAAGAAGGACATGGAGGTGCTCGAGCGAGTCCAGAGAAGGGCTACGAAGCTGGTGAGGGGCCTGGAGAACAAGGCTTACGAGGAGCGGCTGAGGGAGCTGGGCTTGTTCAGCCTGGAGAAAAGGAGGCTCAGGGGTGACCTTATCGCTCTCTACAGGTACCTGAAGGGAGGCTGTAGTGAGGTGGGGGTTGGTCTATTCTCCCACGTGCCTGGTGACAGGACGAGGGGGAATGGGCTAAAGTTGCGCCAGGAGAGTTTTAGGTTGGATGTTAGGAAGAACTTATTTACCGAAAGGGTTGTTAGACATTGGAACGGGCTGCCCAGGGATGTGGTGGAGTCACCATCCCTGGAGGTCTTTAAAAGACGTTTAGATGTAGAGCTTAGGGATATGGTTTAGTGGGGACTGTTAGTGTTAGGTCAGAGGTTGGACTTGATGATCTTGAGGTCTCTTCCAACCTAGAAATTCTGTGATTCTGTGATTCAGTCCCTCAGGGGACCAAGGGGCTGAATTCAGGGAGCTGCCACCAAACAGCTCATTAAAGAGGGTAGAAGTGGGAACATCTACGTGAAACACTTGTCTGCAGGACAGTCTGGAGGGCAGAGCTGAAGGGAAACCCATCAGGGAGCAAGCAGCCGAGAAAGAGAATTATTGGAAACAGGATGGACAAATGCACCCCCTGCACCAGGAGTGAAAAGCCAGTTCTGACTGAAGTTCTGTTTGATGAAGTGGGGAGAGGGGGATATTTCAAAGATGTGTTTTGCACCAAAAAGTCATGGCTACTGCCCTAAAAATGACAATTCTGAGGGTACTTAATACTGAAGCACCAGAAGAAAACGTGACTAAATGTAGAGGTGTATTTCTTACACTGTGAATGTATCGGGAATCCTTTGAGCTCCTTTGCCTCCTGTGCTGTGATGCAGTGAAAGCTGGGTGCTTTGTAAAATGAAAATGTTGCAGAAGCTCTAGGTGCAAATGCAGCATGTGCAAAAGCCCTTTTATTCAAACTGTGCTACTTAACAAAGTGGTTTGTGAAACCATTTTCAAGCCTTCAGCAATTTTCCCTGCTTGAAGTGATCATTTTAGTATCTTCTTCATGGGTCATTCATAGACTTTAAACCCTGGAGTGCACCCCATGGTGTCACCTGCAAGGGCACTGCAGACCACAACTACAGCAGAACTTGAAAGTTCATTTCATATATTGTTTCAGCCAAAGCACCCAGTTGTGGGAGGTGATTTTGCATCAGAATGAGATGCACTAGGTACATACCACAGATTACTTTTCAGAGGAGTTAATCTTCCTATCCATTATCTAGAGTAATTCAAAAAGCTCAAAAATGGAACTGTTCTTGAAGAAAGAATTCATGTTCAGGTAATTACAAATAACAGACACATCTGGTTATCTTAATTGTTTGGGAATGTCTCAATTATCTAAGAATGTTTTCATAAGGACTCAGAGACAGTAAAACTTTCTCTTGGCAGATTGCATTCACTGAGGAGAGGAAATTCAGTCGATCTAACACACTGAAGCATGCTTAGACCCAGAGAGCACTTTGAGTCCCACTGCCAGTGGGCTTTATTTGCCTCTAAAAAATGACAGACTATGAAGTGAGAAATGGGCAAGTCCCACGTACGCAGCCCTTCTCCCTGCTTGCTGCAGTTTTTCCAGCACTCCTGTGAAAATGAATTTTTTGTGTACTGATGGTTCATCCTGAAAATGACAACTGAGAGCTGATTCTGTACATATCTGCCCCAGAGAGAGGCGAGCTGAGTAAAGGCCCTTCCCCTGTCAGAGCATTTGGCAGCCAGTGAGTGGCACCCCTTCCCTCACAGAAATTGGAAGTGTCTTTTGCCTGCGGGGGATGCATTGCAGAAGAGCTCAGAAGTTTCTGCACATCTGAATTCACCTGTGCTGGGCAGCAGCTGTGCACCTAGACCTGGAGAGGGGGACCATACGAGCACTTAATGCAGACCCTCGCCCTGACGGTGCATGTAGCCTACAAAAATCTGTCATTAGCTGATTGGGAATGACCTCCCCTGGCTCCTAAGCCTCCAAACTATTTGTCTGCATAGCAGCAGCAGTGAAAGGGGGGTGGCTTTGCACTCACGCTGGGATGCCTGCACCCCCCTCCAGAGAGGGAGGGTGGGAAGGTTTCTCACATGTTGGTCCCATAATTCATCCAGCTCCTCCACCAGGGCCATGGCCACCTGGCTCTGATCTTTTCCAATAAGAGCTGAAGAACCTCTCAGCTCCCAGCTTGCTTCTGCTCATAGCCTAACTAGCACCTTTGTGTGGAAGACATGATTGGGGTGAAATCACGTAACTATAGCCAATGTACCCCTGTGGCTAATGAAACCAGCAAGAAGGGGTGTCGCTGGGGCTCTACACAAATTCCAATCAATATTATTTATCTGGCTGAGCATGTAAGCTGGCCGCATCCTCTCCACCTAATGCCCACTCCCATCCCCTCCACCCTGTGGGTATCAGCAGGAGGGAACCTGATGTATGCTGGTAATTATCTGCTGCTGAAAAGAAGTGCTATTTCTCTTATTTTTGTAATGCAGATCAATGCACATGTCACTACTGAAAAGCTATGTCATTTAAGATGGAGCATTAACTGCTAGGAATGGATTTTGAAGCTCCCCACTTGTGGGTGGAATATTTTCTGGAGGAGTTGAGCCTTTCGAATGCTGAATTTCATTTATCCTGCTGCCTCTTTAAGAGTAGTTGGTGGAGGAGAGGGTGTTTGAGAAAGTGACAGTTTGTCATCTCCTTCCCCAGCGAGCTGGAGCTGGGGACCAACTGGTAGCAGGGAAAGAAACAAACTGGCACAGGCAGATGAGCAGGGGACAGAGCAGACTTTGCTAGAGGAAAGCAACAGCCCTGCAGTGGGTTGCAAGAAAACAAACTCCAGAGGTCAGAGAGCACTTCATGGGGGACAGAGGGAAGGGTGCACCTGGGAGTGGAAATATGGTAAGGCACCGAGGGGAAGGAGAGAAGGAAGGCTGGAAAAAGGGCAGAAGTTGGATGCTTCACTAAGAAGGATACAAACCTGGAAATCAACACACATGCAACAACTTCCTCCCAATTTTTCTACCTGGGAGCTATACTAACATGGGCTATCCAAAAAAGCAAAGTCAGATCTGCAATGGGAAGCAAGAATTTTCCAAGTTTCTTTCTATTCTATTCATGGGAATGAAACAGGAACTTCTTCAGACACTTGCTGAGAAAGAGAGAGCAAACTCTCCTAGCGTCCATCAAGTCCAGGTAAAGAGAAGCACAAGACGGTCACAACTGGGGTTCACCAATGTGTACTAAGAAAAACCTCAAAATCTCAAAACTCAAAGAGGGAAACTCAGTTTACAGTTATGTAATATGAACACAGCTCTTACAACTGGCAATTTTTAGTAGCTCTCCCCCCCTTACACCTCCTGGTCTGGTCACCACCAAAATAGAAAGCTATACAGTCCCCCTAAAGGAAACATTTTGGCAAACCAATTAGGCTACTGCTGCTGTGGTACTGCCGTTCTGCACCTAAACTAGTATGTTGTTGTTTGAGGAATGTGCATCTACACACACTGCACACGTTGCTGAGACATGCAGATGGACACAGCCCACATTTAGGATGCTGACAAAAGTGGCTGAAACCAAGACACCCATCAATCCAAGCGTTAATGTGAGCCATACCTTTACATGCTTGCTAGTTGCCTTTGTTAAAACAGGCACTTGCCTTACTTCACAGCAGTGATTTTTAGAGCATATGTTCACTATATACAGTTCCCTTTGAAAGTTCTGGACACACAGATGTTACTCTTTGGAATTGCTCAAAAATTTCAATATTCTTTTGAGTACTTGATATTTACAGTTTGATATTTAAAGTGTGCAATTTGTTATCTAAATTGCATAGCACTGTTTCAGTTTCCTGACTGAATGACCCAACTTTTATGAACCTTTCCAGCTTCCACAGGAAAAGGTTTTGTTTAGACACGAAACACCTTTCCATGATTAGACAAATATCAGCTACCTCTAAAAACTGTTGCAAGAAGGGTTGAACAAAGAGAAATAGAAATTATATTTAGAACTCCACAGACATGCAAATAGTTACTCCTTTATTCACCTACACCACATACGTAGGCCCAGATAGCTTTTCTTTTTTACTGATGTTGCTTTTATTTCATACTCAGAAGAGAAGACACATGGCTAGTCTGAAAGCTGATCAGATTATTCGTTCATTTGAAAAGCTTATTTCTAAATAGTACTTGCAAATATGTGATGAGCATAAATTTGGAAACCGCTAAAAAACTAGCTATGTGTCATAACATAGTGTCATTTTTTTGATGTTGTACAGAAGTATGATGAAAAGCCAAAGTCCTACCAAAAATCCACACAGTGATGACCGACCAAAGGAGGATTTGAAAACTGGCATTATTTCTGTACATGTTCTATGGCCCTTTTCATGCTGGCAGGCAGGTACATATCACCTTTTTGCAACAATTCGGGGTTTAAAAGCTGTCTCCTTAAGCTTCTCGACCACTACTCGTCCCTCCACATTGACAACCTGAGCACCGACAAATTTTGAAGCTTCCTTGGCTTACTTTTAAATTTTCCTTTCCACATCCTATGCCAGCAGTTACCCAGAGGGAGAAAAAAAAACACCGTATCCATCCTTCAAAAAGTCTAACTTTCACTCTGCTAGTTCTAATCCATTATCTAGGCCCACTAATGTGTACTACATCATCAGAGGAGCAATGCTCTGATGATGTAGTACAGCCCATGTACATGTACATCATCAGAGTTATATTCTTCTGATCTGCCTGTGGGTTTAATAAGCATTCCAGATGGCTTGCTATGCCTGAAGCAAGAATGGATAATCACACAGCTCTACCCTCAAAACAATAATAAAATAAGGACACAGTAGCACAGGGGCTCATGCCTGCCAAAAACATTCAATAGACTGTATAATACAATAGTCCAATGTGATTGGTGAGGCACATTTATACCCTAGCTATTTACAGGTGAAAGGGACCTGGTTTTAAATAAAACAGAGGTTACAAATACGTAGTGTTGTTGTTATTATATATTGCAGTGCAGCTACAGTGCCTGAGCCAGGCAGAGCGCTGGGCTGCGGCTGGCCCACCGGCGGGCCCACAGCTGTACCCTCGTATCCCACGTATGCAAAGACACGGCTTTGGATTGGCAGGAGGAAGACAGCCTGATCTGAATAATGGCTCGGTGGCATTTCTCCGGAGCCGTAGAGTACACGCATATCTAATCGGTTATCTACTGGATTTGCAGGGTATCCATCAGCCCAGCTTCCAGTCATCCAGTACAGTAGCAATAAGTGTCACGAAGCCTTTCCTACTCAAGTGAAATTATTCCTTGGTGGTGTTGCTCGATGCGAATAACCTGAGCGATGCACGCTGAAGCGGCCAGCACTGCAACAGCCAGTTCTGCAACGGCAGGGCTGCTCTGAAAATGGAGTTTGCCACTCAGAGATCATTACCCCACTCCTTCCACATCGCCGTGCCACAACCAGGCGCGATCTGGAGTGCTACACGCTAGGTCCCAGCAATTTGGAGAATAACCATCTTCGTGCTATTTAAATAGCTGTAACTTGAAAGGTTTTTTTTTTTTTTTTCTTTTTTTTTGAGAAAGGAAAAAAAGAAAAGTGTGCATGGAGAAAAAAGAAAGAGGTTAAGAGATGGAGGCTCAACTTTCTTATTCCTTTGAAGGACTGAGAACTGAAGGGAGGAGAAAGCAGCAAAGCAGCACTTTGATTCAGTCCCCAGGAGTGCCCTCTCCCACAATTGGACATCTGGGAAAAGACATGGGTGCAGCAGCCTGCGCCCCCTCCCCAGGAGGGGGTACAAACCCTCAGAGCTGCTGGGACATGAGTTCAGGGGTGCCTTGAAGCCAAGGGAAATTTTGACATGGACTTTAGCAGGGACTGGATTTCAATCTAGGGTTGCAGAGAAAGACCAGATACCCAGTTAGGCTCAAGTGTATCTGTCTCTGTGGGAGGAGAAGGTAAATCACCCTACCTCTCAGCAGATTTCACTCAGAGAAGAGTAGCTCGTTCACGTCAGCCATTTAGTGAGCTGATGGATAATTTTTCCCTGGCCAAACAAGTGGGTTCTACTTTAGTTTTAACATTAAACGCTATTAAATGAAATGAATACAGCATGTTTCCATCATACGTGTTGCCGAAGCTGCTGTGACAGCTAAGAAGCTGCTAGGCATGATGTGTCAAGAAAATGTACCAGAAAAAAAGTACATGGAGCTACTGTCAAAAATACAAGCAGGATGGCAAACGGCGTATCAGCTTCATATGCTGTTGAAGTGATTTTTTAATTGTTTCTGTATACCCAAGCAGATCTTTAAGGGTTAATTGCACACAATGTAATGAATTCAATAATGATGAGTTAAAAAAGGTCTAATTAGCAAGTAACCACTTTATTATGAAAGGAAATGGTAATGAATTTAATAGCTCAAAATCATTAACAATATTTAGTTTGCTGGTACTTGTTCCCTATTATCCTCATTAATACGAACATTTAATATGTTTTAAAATGGATTTGTAATACTTTTTGTACCATGAGGTTACACTGACAAAAAGAGTGTAATTATTCTGTTAATTGTAATCTCTGTCTGTTTGTGCTCCAAATAGCAGCATATTTAGGTGTTAATAAAAAAAATATAAAAGTAATTAAGAGAGGGAAGTTTAAAATGTAATTAAACAAAAACTCTTAAATTACAGGATAAACCTCTCTGAGGAAAAAGTTTTGGAAGTGAGCTCCCTGAAAAACAAGTTCCTCCTACTGAGCTCTCTTCTGTTTTCTCATCCAAAAAAGGGGGGGGGGGGGGTAAAGGAAGAAAAAGTAAATAGAATCATTACTATTCCTCATCAAGAGCAAATACTGAAGCAGCCATTGCCCAGGTTGGAAACAAGCCTCAGCACTATCTTCTGGAACATCTCCTTGCAAGCAGGGTGCCTGACAAGTGAAGGCACTCTCTGACACTGCTCTGTGAGACACCACCCATGCGAGGTCCTGTGAGAGCCCAGTGAATGGGCTGCCCATAAGTCCAAGATTCGTAATTTCTTTGCACAGGGTATCATGTCAGTCGCCACCACTCAACTGACCTTCTCCAGATGTGTTCCTGACCTTCTGTTTGTAAACATCTTGCTCCCTTACACCATACATATTCTCTCTGCTGGCAACATCTCCGGTGCCACGGAAGCACCACGTTTGCTGCTGGCTCTCTCACCTAGGAAGCTCCAGACCCTTCCCCACAAAAATAACAATGAAAAGCCAAACTCCAATCAGCTGTTACACCTTTCTCATGCCCATCACACTCACAGTGGCCAGTGCTCTGGGCAGTGGTCCTGGAGGCATAAACTGACCAAGGTACTCTTTTGACAGCAGGCAGTGAAAGCAAGCGCTCAGAGCTGACATTACAGACCTGCCCCAAAGTGCCAGCAATGGCCAGTGGGGAGCAGGGAGGTTGGATGGCTCCGGGGTGCACAGGAGACTCGGGTGGTGCTGGGCAAAGGCAGATGCAAAAAGGTCCATAAAGCAACAGGCATGACTGTGAAGGGCAGGAGAGAACGCCCATGTTCACAGCTCCTACGCAATACCTACCAGTACTACAGGCTCCTGCATCTGTGTTGATTTTCCCTCTCCCTCTGGTACAAACTGTAAGAGATGGTGAAACACAAAGGCACGGCACAGCACAGCATGATGAGGCACAGCACGGCCATGCAAGGTACGGCACGGCAGGTCTTACCAATCAGGACCCTCTTCAAAATCCTTCCCATAAAAATGAAATCAGTGTTCAACCTTCCTTAATACCAGAAACTTTTGGAGCTGTTTGCTCTGTTTACAGCACCAGTTCCTCACTGAAAACAGCTGTTCCCAAGACTTAACTGCATGCTGATGGGCAGAGCACCAGGTGACATGAGGGCTGTGTCCTGGCATGCCTGCAGCCTACGCAGGTGTCCCAGGGCATGGTGGGGCTGCCTGCACACCTCGTCGCAGCACGAGCACTTTCCCTTCCCTGGCAATTGCCTTAACAGGCTAATTTAAGAAATGGTGCTGAGCAATCGCAGCAGATTTCAGCATTATTTCTCTGAAATAATCAGAGTCAGTCGATTTCTTTGTTTAATTTTGCACAGTCTGTGGCACTTGTTGGCAGTGGGATCCACGTTCCATAGACTCACAGGCATACGGCTGCCCATGGTCGCAGTGGATCAGACAACTACAGAAACATTTGGTTTTGTGCACGTCTCTGGGTCACTATTCATGCTCCCTGAGTGGTGACCCAACCAAGAACCCCCTTCCAGCCCACATGGATAGCTAGCCCACAAAGACCCTTCTCTGTTTAATTTTTTTTTTTTCTGAGTTAGGAATTCAAAACCAGTTGAAATTAAAGTGAAGCATCTCATTTGGCCACGAATGACATTTTTCAACTTTCCATTTTACAGGGAAAAGTTGTGAAGGATTCTTTTTTTTTTTAAAAAAAAAAAAAACTTATTACAATTTCTTTTTTTTTTTTTTTGAATTGCCAGTGAAGAGAAAAATATGTGATTTGCAGAGCTCTAAAAATAACGAGTTAAAATAGTTTCTGCCTCTCAAAGGAGGCCTCTTAGTCCTATAATTTCTGCAGATTTTGCCTTTCAGGATGGGTTTTTTAAAGAATGATATAATGTCATTTCTATAAGTATCGTCTCATAATCTGCTGCTACTGTTGGAAATATAAGGTTAGAAACAGCTTGAGCAGAAGAAATACCAGCTCACCCAGCTCTATTAAATATATATATATATATATATTTCAAGAAAAGGAACAGGTTGTATATCCCAAAGGTGAGCAAACGCTGCCAAACATTTTTTGAGAATATTTCTTTTGATTTCTATCTTCGTCTGCATTTGCAACCCGTTTGTGTTTGTCTGCTGCAAAGAGTTCAGCTATGACTATTACGGGGATGTTTATTCCTAGACAGAAAATTTTAGAAAGAACACTCACATTTGGGCTAGGAGAGCATGTACAGTATTTCCTTCTAGAAATAAACAATACCAATTGTGCAGTTGAAAGAAATAAAAATAAAAACAAAAAAGCTATTAAAAGTTCAAATTACCCAAGTAAAAAATAAGAATCATCTATCTACCTTCTGTCTAATCCATCCAATCTATCACACTTTTCATTTTTAATTTAATCTAATCACCTTTGCTCGGAGGAGGCCTCTCTGGCCCCCGTGCCCAGGACTTGTTGCAGGTGCTGAGATAGGGAGTGGGGCTTTGCTGCCAGAGGAGACCTCAGCACAGAGCATGGGAGGGAAGCCACCACCTCCTCCTTCATGGCCGGCAGAGCGGACACGCTCTTCAAGATTAGTCACCATTCATCAAATGGTGCCGGGGGCCCGAGACAGCAGCTGAGAGGGCAGCAAACATTTGTGGGTTGCAAAGAAAGAGGAAGGAAGCAAATGCCAGATGGAGAGGAAAAGGAGGTGAAAAAAATCTTTTGTGAATTTAGTCCTCTGGGAAAAGGAAGAAAAAGGATTGGAAGAAAATGGTATGGAAAAGCACAACAGTACCATTTGCAATGCTTCAAACATACTTGTCCACATGCACCCTGGTTTTGCATTCCCATGACCCTAGGCTGAATCTGCTCAAGTAAGCAGTGGAATTATTTTGGTATGCAAGCTACCACCACACTTAGCCTTAGCGCAGAGTCTTTGGGGCTTCAAGAAGAATCAGCATGTAACAGACCAGTCATCTAGAGCCTTTTGAGAGCACAAGCACATTGCACGATAACCAACTTATCCCTGCTTTTGTAATTCAGTCTCATAATAAATAGAATGCTTGCTCCAAATCTGTGAGAGTTTCAGGAAAGAGCCTAAAGATTTGGCTTTGGACAGCTGTGTTGCTTTCACCCGCTCCCTGTGCTGCCCCTTCCTGGTATCCTTCTCATACTCATCACAAGAAGAGCTGATAATGCAAGAAAAATTCAGGAGTTATTGAAGGAAAAACAACTCACTTTGAAAGTGGAAGCTTTGTTCTTGTTAAGAGTAAAAACAAAAAAAAAAAAAAGAAAAAAAAAAAAAAAAAAAAAAAAAAAACAATGAGAGCCAGACTGGCTCCTCCTCCTCATAGAAGAAGAATGCCTGGGAAAGCCAAAAAAAGAGAAGTTTCTCTTGGTGCTAGCAAGCCTCCATTCTCTTCTGCAAAACAAACAAGAAAGGACCTAATATTTCTTCTCTGCGTTCAGCTCTCCTGGTTTTATTGACTAAGATACAGTTATATTTTATGCTCAACGTTTGCCTTGCCAGTGCACAGTGAAATGTGTGGTTTACTTGAGGAGCACAGCTCCCCCTGACAGACAGAGCTAGTTTCCAGACACAGCCGATACAACATGTTTCCTTCATGAGAGCTGTTACTTTTTAATCTCTGCAATTACTTTCCTTATCCCACGGAAAAGAGGAATCCCATGGACACATGAATCTCCTCAGGAAACTGAAGGAAAGCTTTTATTGCAGAATGGGTGCCCCTATCAAAATCTCTCTGCTTTGGGAATGACAGTGAAGAATTTGTCGTTTACAGTAGTTTTCCTAACGGACGGCTCATTCTTTTAGGTCTATCCTTTAGACATGAGCTTACTGGAAAGTAAACGTCTCCCTGGCTTGGGATGCCTCTCAAGCACGTAGATCTTGATGGCCTTCTGCAGAAGAAGAGTTGCCCTAAAATGCTGCTCCTCAGGGATACCTAAGCATTTTCATCCTTTAAAAAGGGACTCACACAATTCCCAGCCCAGATGGTCCCAACAGTCACATGATGTGTTGTTTTAGTCTAGCAAAGCCCTGCTGTAGGTATTTTCAAGCAAACAGTTATTGTTGAAGGTAAAAATAGGAGGACCTTCCCCTCCACATTATCAATAGATAATCTTCAGCATCCATATAAGATTTAAGCAGCATGCTCATTTTATGGCTTAGAAACTTGGGTCAGTCGTTGATCTCTGGATGTGTATAGAAAAAATAGGATTTTCTGGCTCCTACTTTAGTTCCTATTCTAGTCTTAACTTGAAAGTTTTCCCACTAAAAATTCAAGTGTTCCATCATCTGAATTCATATATAAGCTTTTACTTCCTTCTTATCCTGTAAGCCATAACTACCTAAGCTACAGGTAAATGACAGAGATTATTGGTAGTTTCTGAAAGAATGCTAAAAGATTTTTTCCCCCAGTAATTTCTTTTAAACGAAAAATATTCCATCTACTCTTGCTTAAGACAAGCACATACGTACATTTATGTCTGCATACAAGAGCATGAAGTGAAAGAACAACAGAACTCTGCATTTGCCAGTGCACCACTGTAATAATTACCAGGGCAAACGGACTGGCACTTTTAGCCACATGGATAATATCAAGGCCAAGATGCCTAAATTCAGCTTGGCCTGCAACTGACTGAAGAAATTTTTGAACATAAATAGACAAAGATGCATGTTATTCCTGACTCCACCCATGACATATGCTAGACTCCATCCTTTGGGTTATCGAGGGTAATTGTGAGACACCAAAATACTGTAACATTGCAGGGTATTTATTTGCATTGTGAATATCAGCTATGATTTCTTTTATTAAAAACAAACAAACAAACAAAATTACTTCAGGAAGGAAAACAGTCATCAAATTGGCTAAAGAAAGCAAGCCAAGCCCACTGCTTATACCTAATCTTTCTTTGTGTGGTTATCATAGTTAACTTTGTCCTTTTTTCTTCTGGTGTACTTGCCTTCCTCATGAGAAAAACAATACAGTGCTCATGTGCTGTTCCGCAGAACACCCTCATGTATGAAAAGATCTGATTTGTCAGCAGTCTTCTTTCACTAACTAGGCATGTATTTTATAGACACTTAAATCCAATCAAAATCTATCCATGTCTTGACCAGCCATCAGCATTACTATTTCCATATAAATCTAGGTCAAGGCAAACATGAAATATTAAAACAACAACAACAACAAAAAAGACACAAGGCAAACCTGACAAAGAAGTTAAAGTAGGATAACAACAACTCAAGTATCTGCACTTCTCAAAGGGCGAGGGAGATCCCCCACCAGGACCAACACAAACTTCGGCAAAGTACCAAGATACAAAGTAGAAGACACTTACTAAGGTCTCAGATATTGTTTTTGGGGGTAGGGAAGAGCTGCAAACTACCAGATCTATATTCCCCTTCAGGGACTGTTTAATTTTTCTTGCTACTAAAAGGTATTCCTTCTTAAATATAACTTCATGAAGTGAGGGCATCCGCTCTGCATTGATTAGCATACGCCAATAGAGGACATAAATAAGGTCACTCTAACTTCATGCCATTGAGAGCCCCTTGCAGAGGGTGCATCCCTTTCTGGGCATCCAAGAGTCTTTTCAGCCTCGTTGTCACCTTATGTATAAGCCAGAAGGTGGGAATACCCAAAGAACACTACACACTTGCAAAGCCTGCAACATGAAATCTCTCTTCTTGTGGGTCAGCAGACAATACTTTCCAGGTGCATCCCTGGGCAAACAGCGCTACCACAGGGATATCCCATATGGTCTCATACAAGAACTGTTGCCTCAAGCAACTGCTTTGGTCCTTGCACATGAGGTAATGTGAGTAAGGGTTGTGGCTCCCTGAGATAACACAAGGATGGTGGGTCCCCAGACTCACTGGTAACGAGGTTTAAGTTCATCTCATGTATTAAAAACACCTTTTAAACCCTCCTCTTTACAAGAGAATACCATTAAAACACTGATGCATATCAAGAGGAGTGCTGGTCTAGAGGGAAATTCAATCCTTTCAGGCTCTCTGGGAGAAGACAGCTGCCTTCACATCCGTACCTCACTGCATGTAAAATGTACCCCAAAGGAAGTACAATGTGCATGCCCTTCTGCTGCTAGCTAGTGAGAACACATGGAAATGCCATAGTCCCACCACTCACCACCAAAGCATGTCCTATCAAATTTAATGGACCATTACCATCTTCCTACTGGCTCCTTCAGTTCCCAGGGGAACCCACCAGTGACCCACAGGGCCTTTCCCGAAAGGCCATGGAAAGTGTCTCTCACTCTCTTTGTAATTCCAGAGGCTTTTAAAGGAATTTCTCCAAAGCCCTAATACATTTCTCTATCATCCACTGCTTTGATCATGAGCATATTGTATAGGTCTTCTCCACAAAGCCTGGAAGGCAAGGGTTGTGCTCCTGGCACCTCCACCAGCAATGCTGATTGCATCCTCAAAGTTTTAAACTCTCTGTGTATGCTTGTTACTTGCAGGGCCTGACATGTGAATGGACCTGGCTGGTAGCAATAGCTAGCATTTTTCTTTGACAACGGTCGTATTAACAGATCAAACTATTGGTTTTAAACACCTTAAAACATGTATTCTAATAGTGAATACAGGGCACTGGTCCAAGCCTTCTGTAGTCAATGAAATGAGGCAGTTTCAAAAGATGAATTTGAAGCCATGACCTTGAATTGCTCTCTATACTCAGAGGAGAAATTGTGAATCTGTCACATAACATCTTTTAACAAGTTTTATGTCTCATATTAGTTTTGTATTGTGTTGCCATATACATCTATATAAAAGTAACACAATACTATATTTAGGAGTGTGCGTGTGTGTGGAATCCACGAAGGCATCACAAACACTCTTGAGTCATTTCCACATTCCTATATGCAAAACTGGGCATTTCAGTGCTCTCCTGGTACAATCCACAACTATGATCTGGCTTTTGTTGCTAGTCTTCTAAAAATCTCAGTCTGCATGCATAAAAGGAAGCAATTACACACTGCTGCTCATGCCTTGTACTGGAAGGAAAAGCTAGACTGGTGACAAGCAATTCTTTACCTGACATTTGGGTGGTCTCAGGCCAAAGGTATATAGAAAAAGCTACAGAGGAACACCCTGCTTGATCATACAGGCGGTGTCATTCTTGAATTAGAGATTAAAAAGAGTAGAAATTCTGTCTCTTATTGCCAACAGTCTATGTTGAACACACATTAAAAAAGAATGAAGAAAGTATTTTGGTGGGAAGACTGCAACACAAGGAGATACGTTTGCCCATGCACAGCTTTGCCTTTTAGGACAGCCCTGACAATGTTTGGCTGTTTGCTTTTCCACTAGGAAGCATGGGAAAAGTGGAGACCTCACAGGATTTGAACACCTCCTGCATTTCTCTACTTTGCTCTCTGCATCTCGGGAGTTTGGTCCACAGAAATCTTCATGGAGGTTTATTTTTTTCTACCTAAAAAAAGCTTTACCCATTGATGAAGGATTAATCTAGTGAGATGACGTCGTCATAGTTTCATAACCTACTATACCCTAAATCATCCTGGTCCTCAGCGGGGATTTCCTTGGCTTGATAAAGCTAGTACTTAGATGAATGTGTTACCTGTAATAATAAATTAGATCCTACCTACAGCTTCTGATTAAGCTTTGGCTAAGCAACAGAATAGGCTTTATAACTGTTACTTTCAAAGGCAGAGAGAGGATAACATTCAAAGAGGAAGAAGCAAGAAAAGACACTATTGTGTTCTTCATCTATGCCTCCTCTGCAAGGCGCAATGCCTACAGACAACTCTACTTGGATGACTGGAAACCATCTCTATTAGGGTACATTTTAAATATCTTTCAGGACAATATCTGCTCTAATCAAGATTAGCAACTTTCTGATTTCCTCATAAGGAGTGTTGTTTATATAGTTTCAGAGTATTGGGTCCTACCTGTGCACACTTCACAGTCCTGGCAACCCTGGCCAAGAAACACTACAAGTTTCCCCAAAATAGACATTTATGGCTTACAGCAAAGAGGGGAAAAAAAAAAAAGCGCAAGGGCACATCTCCTAATTGCCACACTACTTTCAACCATCAAAAATTTCTGTAAAAAAATGTGAAGATTGCAAACATCTCTATCTTAGTTCTTTCATTTACCTCTCATTTTAACATTAGTCAGAATTAGCACACTGCCAGTACACAAGGGTGCAGACCTTGTTGTTCTAAACCTCCTAAAGTCATACTGCTCTGGGAAAGGACAGGAACCATAAAAAGCCTTAGCTGGGAGGCAGCTTTTATACTTCTGTTCAGGCCTTCTAGTAAGTTGTCCCACCAAATGTAATGAGACCTCCTGCTTAGCTGGGGCTCTTATTTCCAAAGCTTGTGCCTGCAGCACTCTTATATTTTATAAGCCATATTAACTCACCTCTTGCACCAGGAGGTTGGGTCAGTGGCACACTGTCTAATAATGGAACGTATTTGTTAATACTAATAGACATTTGTAAAACTACCACATGCCTTTTAGCCTTCAAGTCAAAGCACAGGATGCTTGCTAGGGTTGTGAAATGAATGATGTAAAACTTGGGATGTTTTGGTTACAACATATCTCATTTATTTTTACTGTCATCACCCTCCCTGGTATATAATACCTGCTGCATGCAGAATGAAATATTGCAGATGTTTTCAAAATAATACTGGGCTGGTGGAGAAACCAAAAGGTCTCTTGTGCGTAAGGTCTGGTTATTTTCACTTCAAAACAACTAGGCAACAAAGTTTCTGTGTGCTTGTATTTTAAAAGGCCTGGATTCCTATGCGCTGACTCATACTTGTGCTGCCCACCCAAAAACTTACCTCTAAGAACTTGGAGAAAGACTCCAGCCATTTTAATACCCTCAGGATTCAAGAATGAAGAGTAAAAAGATAAAACTAGTTATAACTATTCATTAGTTTTTTGTACTTCACATAATTTGTGCAATGGCTTCAGGGGTCTAATTGAATCACTTTTCCCACCTTGTCTTAATTTTAATTATGCAGCAATCTTTTTTTACCAACCTGTGCAAAGGAGCCATATGAAAATGTGACATATGACAATATACATTTACCTAAGCTCTAGGACTATTCTGACCTACAGGCAATTAGCTACTGCCTCCAGCACTCAAACGACCAATTAAAGAGTTAACAAAATGCCCTCCAAATCACCTACATGTTCGGGTTTTTGGACTGACATGAACATTATACTTCAACTGATATAATTTTTGACTGACTGATTTACTAAGTCTGCATCGGCTAAAATTCTAGAGCCATGCCTGTAAAACTGAAGAATCAGATTTTATGAGGTGCTTTCATTGTCATTAAAGACGATCCCACCTTAGCCCTTTCCCTAACAAGACAATCTTGCAGCAGTCATTACAGAATGTGATCCCAGCTTGTCATCAGGGAAAAAATGGCTTGCTAGGTCAATGAGGACTGCACTAAGTTCATCTCAAGGATGTAAGACATCACTCTCAATGGCTACCAGCCAAGAACAAAAAAATTCAAGAGCCACAAAGGATTGATTTTTCCAAGACACGGTCCCCAAGTTTTACAGGTAGCCAATTTCAGAAATCCAGAGAGATTAAATCAGTAGTCACAAATGGTCACCTTTACATCTGTTCATGATTTGCAATGTAGTAGTGAGCATTTCACTGCAGACAACAGATCATTTACAGCCGCAAGTGCACAACAGGACTGACCCTAAGCCAGAAAATTTCAAAGAAATTTGTATTCAAATATGTTCTTGCATGGGAATAAGAGTCCTAGGACACTGCTAATTATACCAACTAATGGAGAAGTGAAGGGTGCTAATCTGTCCAGGAAATCCCAAGTTCCAGTCCTGCCACCAGCAGTAACTCAAGTTGTGGTTTAGTAATCTCCTTTCCTCCCTCCCTCAGCTGGCAATGGGGGATAACAATTCCCCCTGACATATATTATACGCGGTACCTCAAGGACTGACATTCTTGAAGTGCTCTGAAAATGAGCGAATTGTCTGAGTGACCAGCCAGAGTCATACTGGGTATTCTACCATAATTTAGGAAAGTTCTGCTTCTGCTTTCTATGAGCAACGTGGTTTCATGATGATATCTTACAGGTACAGACTGCTTTGCAAATCCGCCATTGCCTTCACACAAGAAAAGCACGACTCCGTGATGAAAAAAGCCAATCTGTAAAATTGTTATAGACCTAAGACTTATATGCAGACTCTCAGCTAAAGTGCTGCTGTTTCTCTGAAGCTGATGGACATCATCTGTCCAACGGTCTGAATGCTTGGCAGAAACTTTTCTGAGATTGAACAGGAAGAGAAGAGCATTACTGGTCTTCCTTCTCTGACTACAGACAAATACTGCCTAGATTTACACAGGTGAAGTCCATCCGGCTTTGCAGACCCAGCAAATGCTTCACTTCTGAATACAAAAGCATACCCAAAAAGCATCACTATCTTCTGGATGCCATCAGAAGCTGAAGACAGAGCTAAAGAATCCAGAGCAGAATTTCTCTTCCACCCTCTGAACTTTCATTACTAAGACAAGGCCCAAAGGGCATGTTGACCAAACAGCTTCGCTACACACACATGGGGTAAGGTGAAGTGAACGTCATCATGGAGATAAATGAATCAGACAGTCCAGTGACTTAAGGCTACTTGTCTTCTTGCTTACCATTTTGGAAACCAATGCCTGGCAGCAGCAACCTTAGTTCTCCCGTTTTCCAAGTCAGTGGCTGGAGGGACCATCATGGAGGTGACACTTTTGGCCTTCAAGGGGTTAGAGAAATCAATATTGGCAGCACAAAGGACACTTAATGGCAGATTCAAAAAAGTGGTGCTTTATTAGTGGAGGAAACAAAAAGGAGGAAAACAGGTAGTTGTAAATGGCCAGGTAGGCAAAAAATAAGCCCATAACAACAAAAATCACACACACAAAAAAAA
The DNA here is from genome assembly GCF_011077185.1 of Oxyura jamaicensis. Classification (NCBI taxonomy): domain Eukaryota; kingdom Metazoa; phylum Chordata; class Aves; order Anseriformes; family Anatidae; genus Oxyura; species Oxyura jamaicensis. The sequence goes on from NC_048895.1 coordinate 3,659,924, forward strand.
ATAAGACAGTGCTTTATTTTCTTGTCTCTATTTGCTGTGCAGTCCAGTTAAAGAGAGTGAAAAATCAACTGTTGGATGCCCAGGGCTTCTTTGCTTTGAAAAATACCGAGTCAAACTTAACAATGAAGAGCAGGGATTCCATAAGGTTGTTTATGTATGGCATACATGCAAATGCATATGATTATGTAGAAGTGTGTCTGTGTGTAGTGTAGCATTAACACCAATTCTTACAGCCTTATGAAATGATATCTTATAAAGAAAGAGAGAAAGAAAGGAAAAGCAAGCTAGATTTTTTTTTCTCCCTTTACAAATATGATGCAGTTTACAGAAGCATGGTCCTTTTTTAGGAAGAATTCTAAATGCATCATTCAAATATTGTTTGAGCTGAATACATGATATACATATCATGAATACATATAATCACAGCACAGTCTTTTGTGGAAGTTCTGAAAACAGCATTGGAAAAAGCTGACCATGAGTTTCCATCTAAGGATTTGCATTTGGTTAACATGTGTGAACCAATTCCATTCATCTCACCCTCAATGAGGAACTATCCTGCAGCTCCTAATGGTGAAGCTGAAAAGTTTGGGCTGAATGACAGGGATCGTTTACGTGGGTCTGATGGCAAGGACAGCATTTACAGCCACAAGATCAAGCTGTGTATTGGGGAGCCCCATTAAGCTGAAAAATCCCTATCGGTTATGCAGTATAATAGTTACCATATTGCAAAATGCAGTCAGAAGAGTATGAGCCTCACAGCAAGTTAAGTTTTAAGTTATCTGCTGATTTTCCTAACCTTTTTCCACCAGTTCCTCTTTGGCAGGAAAGGTTAGGGTTGCCAGGAGCACTCAGAATTCCTTCTCTCCAGCTTGTCTTGCAGGATGTAACTCAGCTTCTCTCAACTCTCCCATTGCGGAAGGCTGGGAGAAAAATAAAAGAAGGAAAGGGATAAATCAAAGGAAAAAAAAAGGGCAATTAGGTGCACGAGCTTAGCTTCAAAGAACTTTGCATCCACTCTCTGCTCAGCTGGGTGCGTGGAGCTGCTGGGAAGCATTGTGCTGCAGGGGGGTCTGCACTGAGGGTGTCGGGAGATCAGAGGGGACATCGCTGCCCTCTGCAAAACCTGTGGGAACCAGTGAAACTGGAGGATGTGGGAAGGGTGGCAGGGAGGGCCGAGTGCTCTCAGTAGCATGTTTCCTAGGAAACCTTCAACAGCAAATATCACATTAGTCCTGCCTTGTGGCCCAGCTCATGTGATGTCAAGAACAATTTCTCACAACTCAGCTCAGAAGGTTAGCAAGACTTGGTGAAATGTTCAGTGATTCTGGCCTGACTTTCCAGCTGGGAATGAAACAAGAAATTTAGGGTGTTTGCATTTGTTTCGGAGGTTTTTGACAGATTCCTAAACAAATCTATTTATTTAAAAAGAAAAAGTACATTTGCCTTATAGCCTCACAGGTTTATGGAGACTAACCCAATTGCTATGTTTGTTTTTAAGGCTCTCCTTTTAACAACAGATATATTTTCCAGAAGTGAAAATATAGAGGGAAAAGGGAGGGGAAAAAAGAAAAAAACAACAAGCAATTCCATGGAAGTCTTATGGTAGTTGGATTGCCATCTAGTTATCTAGTCATATATTAATAAAAAAAGAAAAGCTCCATCATAGACTTCTGCTGTTATAAAGCTTCATTTACAACTATCCTTTCTGATTTCTGCCAGCTGCATTCTGAAAATATCCATGGCCTAGTGGATTTAAAGAAAAAAAAACACATAAGCTCTGGCAGCACAACTCATATGAGATGCACCTTGGCCTTCATCAGCTCTTTGGCCTGGGGCTCAAATGCCTGAAGAAGGGTCTGAGCACAGGGATGCAGCATTTTACTTCTCAAGGCTGCACAGCTTTGGGTGGTTGAATATCTGGGGTGACTACATGGTACCACGGACCTTCCCACAACTTAACTGTTGCGCACAGGTTATGTTTTTCTTCCCCAGATTTTTGCAAACTGGCCACACCACAAGGCAACTGCACAGCATTGCAGAGGAAAGGTGCCAACTTTTCTGTCTTTTCTGCTGGCTTCATATCTGTGACTTGAGTGGAGTTTCTTTGACTTCTAATTGTTTAAGAGAAAAGAGACTAAAACTGAAAAATCTTCCTCAGGTGACACACTTCATCTCATACTTAGTGAAATATAAAGACTTTTTAATAGAAAGTAATATATTTAAACAAATTAAAAATAGCCCCACTAATTTCTTTTTAATCATAAGCTAACTTAGGTGTGTGACCTCTTTATTTCCTTTTGCTGTTTCTCATCTTCAGTGATTTGAGCCCTCACATCTAGTTTTTTTTCTTCCTTTTTTTTTTTTTTCCTCCTTCCCAGGGAAATGAGAGGTGAATACAAAAAGAACAAGACAGCTTGAGGTACCTGAGAAACATCAGCATAGAAATAGGTCCATCATTTCCTTTCATCCCATTTTAGATACAGGAGGCCTGATGGATCAGCTTTTCCTTCAGGAAAGCTAGGATTAAAGAGGTCAGGTCAGCAGTGTGAGAACGCCTTTAAGAACAGTGTGGGAACACATGATTTCCTTATTAGCACTTTAATGTACGGAATCTGAAGCTCATTTAAACAAGATGGGGACAGTTGACACCCCCCCATCCCAAATCTACTATGTCCTTAGAGCTGTTAGATACACCAAGTGACAAACCTCCAAAGCCACGTGTTACTGGAAATCTCACAAGACAGAACAAGTACAACATTAGGATTTGCTGACTACTGTAAAGATTTCTCTTAAGATTCAAAAGCAGGGGTTTTGCTGGGGGAAGGCATGACAGCAAAGGCTCTAGCTGAGATTACAGAAGGTGAAGATATACCAGACCATTCAGCAGAAACGTGAGTCCCCTTGACCCACAAACATCTTTGCATGCAAGGAGACATTGTCATTCAGGGACACAACACTCGGCCAGCACCGCCAGCCCCTCCGTGCAGGTGTCTGCAACCCCACACCCCCCCCAGCCCAGCCTGCAATTGCTCAGTGTTTCCTGTGAATTTCTTAAGAACCAGACTTTTTTTTTCCTCCCCCCAGAAAATCACCACCACTGATGAAGAACAACAGTCACAACTCCCTCCATTTGTTATCCTCTCTGCCCACCTAAGGCCTCCCTGGTTTGGGGGATACCTGCTGGCTTTCACAAAACAGCTCCTTTGTGCTCCCTGGGACAGGGCCCGTCCTCCTGGGCTCTGCAGGCAGCAGGTATTGCTTTTTCCTCCTGCTCGGTGCTGGGAACCTTCATTTCCACAGCCTTTTGCTGCCAGCACTGTGCTGCTGACCTGTGCCATGCTCCTTCCCCAGCTCGCCTTGACCTTTCCTCTCAGCCCCCACATGGCTGCCTGTCCCTCCTATTTCCATCACCCCTGGGAGCATACAGAAAGGGGCACAGAAGTGGTATTTATCCTACTGGCTGGTCAGTGCCGGCACCAATTCAGGCAGTTACCAGCACCTGGTGCCAGTGTCCAGACATCAGCTGTGGGGCTCTGTGAGGAGAGGCCCTGGCTGCTTCCAGAAGGTTCCAGAGGGTTCTGGCGCCCCCCTCACATGGCGCAGCCTGGCCCCTCAGCACCACTTCTGGTCAGCAATGGGTCTGCATTAATTTAAATAAATATTTTAATATATTTTTTTTTAATAATAATGGGTTTTCTAATCGCATGAAAAATATTTCTCTACTCTAGCTGTAAAATAAAGTACTCTAATCTTTCCTGGTTGACAAAAACATCCTGCTTTTTTGAATAATCTTTGAAAGACTAGTCTACCCACCCTCTCACACGTGTCCTGTACATATGTCATATTTCTGAGACATGTAAATGTTATATAGCACTGACTGAAGGGATGAAAGGGTTGAACGCACCCACATAACGCTGCAGCGTTGCTGGAGCAGTCAAAGGGAGAAGGCTCTTCTTACATCAAAGTTGTCAGGTAAGGTTGTTTTCTTCATACAGGCATCCTTTTTTAAATTTAATAATATCCCAGAGCAGTAAACAGATCTTGTAACACTTACAGCAATTGCTTCTCATACATTAAGGACCTGAACAAATGAAGATTTAAACTCTGGTTATGTATAAATAGCCATATCATGTTTACCTGTGACACTAGAATAAATATGCCCTCTTTCTTCTGAACTCTTTACAATAAAAATTAATTCCTCATCCACAAGAGCTATGGATGAAACCTCCAGCAGTATGTTTTACCACACTTCCACCTGCTAAATGCCTGTGATGGAGATGTCAAGAGCCCAATTAATAGAAACTCCCTGCACAAGCCTCTCTGCCACCAGGTAAGCAGTGGAGGTCCCTACCTGGCAAGCTGGGTGGGAAGGCGAGCACAGTTCTCCCACCCTCCACCTCCAGCCTCTCTAAAAGAGTGCATTGGTCTTGTTTGGAGCAAGCTTAAGTCTTGTTCAGCCCTAAGATGCTTGGTAGTGCTGATGTCTGGAGGGACTTTGCCACTTGTTCTCTTCAGTGTCTCTGCACCAGCACTGTAGCACCTTCCACCATTATCTATCGCTGAAAATATACACAGACCTAAATAATATCTCAGTATCTTATAGATATAAATGATTTGGAAAGAAATATCTGGTCTTATCAGGAGGAAAGATCTATAACTCACTCTTAGTCTTTCATCACTAGGAGGAAATATACTGCAACTTACGCCAATACATTATCTGTTCTTATTTTCCTCTGTATGTGTATTTATCTCTCTGGGTCACTCTTTATCAATCCAGCCACCCGTGCTCACCCAAGTGCACAGTTCATGCGTGGCCAAAGCTAGCCCTCTGGTTTGGGTGGGAGCCTCTGTTCTTCCCTGACCTGCAACCCCTATGAATAAGAGCACAGCTGGTTTTCATACTCTAAACTGCATTTCCCCTGCCTGCAGCTGAAATCCCATACTAATGTCACGTCATTTTGTCAGCCATTGTGATGGGACGCCGAGTCGTTAAAATCAGCATGGCATCAGTCTCAGCACAGTATATCTCAACAGGAGGGGCCTGAGCCAAGGCTGGAGCTGAGCTTTCCCCCAAGCCCATACATGTTCCAGCCTGGAGTTTAGGTCAGGAATATTTTGAATTCCAGGTTGTTAAAGTTACCAGCTTATTCACCCATCTCCCCTCCGGCTCCCACAGAGGAACCTCTGTGCTCTAAAATGAAGGCTGCTTCTAGCCCTTGCCTCAATGGTTTTCAGTCTATGTCGCGACTGAGATTCACAGCTACATTTCTTGCTTCCCAGCCCACGACAGCAGTTAACCCTATCCCTGTGTATTTCCTCCACAGCACACTGCAGTGCTTTCCCAAAACACTGAGATCCTTCTGGTATACGTACACACGCCTGGTGAAACCCGAACGTCTAGGATTGCAGCAAGATCAAATTTCGGCATTGATAGTCATTCATTCACTCATTCATTCATGGAAAAAGATACAAGGACTCCATCCTGCCCAAGCATGAAAGCTATTTTTTTCTGAGGAGTATTGCATGCAACAGCCAGCAACTGGCTACCCTGTTTGGGACATGGGTGCTTTGTAGAAGTTTCCCGTTACATCAGCTCACACATCAGCTTGCAAGAAAGCTTCCAAGTGGGAAAGCATATGATTTTTCATTTGGCACTGCAATACTACTACTAATAAAAAGAGTAAGCATTTTCTATTAGAGCCTGGAAAGAGTTTGCCAAAAGTCAGGGTTTTATATAAAAATAGCTGCATGTCCACATCAGTTAATTTCTCTTGGAAACTTAAAAAAAAATATATATATATACATATTTTGATGGCTTTACCCTGCACTGCCCAGGCACATTAAGCCACAGTAAACTACATTCTTATGGTTGTCATAACATTTCGCTCTGTGTTGCTTGCAACGTGAATAATCTATTAAGATATATAAGGTGCAAAACGCTGCCTTTATGTCTCCAAGTTCCCACAATCTGCTGTAACAACCCAGTGCAATTACTGCTGGAGCAGTGCAGGAGCGCTTCCCTGCCACTGCTGCAGCTGACCGGAGGGTCTGGGCCAGTGACTCCGGGCAGGCTTGGCCACAGCCATCAGGGCTGCGGGGACCTGCCTTCCTCCCACTGTTCTCCCCCTCCTCCTCCCCTATCCCAGCCTGTCATCAATCTTACTAAAATGACAGCAGACAGATGTTAGCCTTTGCAAAGATCAAATGAAATCTATGGCTTTAGGGCTGTTCACCAAGGAGCGGAGTAGTCTACACCAGACACGGGCACCAGCAGTCACCTCCTCTGCATCAACAAGCCTCGAATCAGTTTGGCAGCCATCACAGTCATCTCTCCACAGGCAACCTGAGTCCTGAAATAGATTTTGACAAACTTTAACGTTTTAGCCTCTCCACAGAGTTGTTTGCTTGTTTGTTTTTATAGCAAGATTGCTCATTCGGAACTTTTTTGGGTGAGAGTTTTGCATGTGTTGGGGGTGAGGTTGGGAGGGGCTTGTATTTGCAGCCACACGAACAAGCATCTCAGGAGTGCACAGGAGTGGGGGTTAATTTGGGTTTAGTGTACTTGTCCCCTACAAGTTCAGTACCCTGAATGCTGCTAGCAAAGGGAAAAAAAAAAAAAAAAAAATTACTCCATGGCATAAATATGCTGTATGTGCCCTTGTCTCATGCAATTTCTTTACATCGATGTGCAGGAATATTTATCCCCAGTAGAAATGTTTAACTAATCTGGTAAATGTCAAGCCATATGGTGTACATTGTAAGGATTTCATCAGGCCTTTTTAACTCTTTGTGAAAGTCTCTCCCTCTCTCGCTCTCTTTCTCCGTGCTTTTTCCTTTTTATTTTTTTTTCTTCCCATTGCTGACCCCAACAGAACCTATGAGGCAGGAGATAGTGTGCATGCTGTTATTAACGTTAGTGAGATCAGGAAGGTGATGTTCACGGTTTATAATAACAAGCAATATTAGCCAGAAGTGCAACTTGTGAGGCACCTTTATGCTGGGCAAAGAGATGCTGAATGCAATTTTATCAGCAGTGACCTGCAGAAGATCACTAATACTTTTTTTTTTTTTTTTTTTTTTTTTTTTATAACAAACCGTCCACCCCAACAATGTACAAAATTCCCAGGGGCTACTTCATCTCTTATCACTTCCTTTGAATAATCAAGTCTTCACAATAAATAAACTGCAGCTCTCCAGCACTTTCAACTAAAGGAAATGTTTTTGTACTGTAACTATCTAGTGTATCTTCCAGAAAGATAGAGCACAATTTACAATAAGCAATATCAAAAAAGAATAAACCGTTATGCTCGTGCCAATCCTTATTCATGGATTTATAACAAGACATATCTGTTTTCTTCCTATAAATCTTGACTCTATTTTTAGAGTTTGCAAATAATGACTCCAGTCTTTGGCTGCCTGCCACTTCTGGGAAAAACTAGAATAGTCACAGTGCAAGACTACAATATTTAAAAAAAAAAAAGGGGGGGGGGGGGGAGAGGAATCTTGCTGAACTCCAAATATTCCCTACCAGGAGAGACCATTCAAGATCAGTGGTAAGTGATGCAAATACACAGAACATAACAGAGAAAATGGCAGCAGGTGGGAAATTTGGCTTTACTTCTGCACCTATTCTGGAATCCTTTGAATTCCTTGAGTGAAATCCTTAGGCCGTCACTAAAACAAATAGTGAAGGCCTAAGCAAGCCCTTTGCTGCATCTCTGGCAGCGCTTGCACCAAGCAAGCTGTGACCAAGCCTGGCCATCTCTGCTGGGCACCGCTGCTGTCTTTTTGTCTCACCAGCCACTGGACCTGCTTTTAGCTTCTGTTGATGGAGACAGCCTCTGAGGGTAAAGGGTTGTAGAACACTTCTTGCTACAGAATAGCACAGGAATAAAAACTAAAAAAAAAATAAAACCAGGAAAATCTACCACCTCTGTAGGTGGCAGCTGTAGCCTCTGGACATTTTAGAGCAGTGGAAGGCTAGGGAGGGGGAGCTGCAGGTCAAGGAAAGGATAAGATCTGGGTGGCTGGGAATGGGGAGGGAGAAAGAGGAATGTAGTGAAGGAGGTAGAAAAGGAAAAGCAGGGAAATGACAGCATTCAGATAAATTTAGGGCTGAATGCAAACTTCTGGGGGAGGGGAGGCGTTTCCTGCCCCCAAACCTCTGAACTTTCTGAGATTCTCCTGTATTGCAAGTGATTTACCTGTAAAAGAGAACTGGGGAAAAGAAAAAAAAAAAAGGAAAAAAAAGAGAGAAAATTGAAATAAACAATTCTCTGCTGTTTAAACAATCTTTCCATCCTACTCCCCCAGGGTCAAATGTTCAGGCACAAGGACACAAACAAAAAAAAAGAAAGAAAGAAAGGAAAATCACTTTAAAAAGGGGATCTTTACACAAATGCATTAGCCCTAGTTTTCATCAATATAACATCAGTATATCAACTGTTAACACAAAGTGACTTCCCCAGATACCTGCAGTCCCTTAACTCCAAAATATTTATTGGTCCATTATACTTAACTTTTCATCATTATTAAGGACATTCGCAAGCAATAGTACAGCAGCTCCTAGTGTAGTTATCTGAGCTTTGTTATATGCAGGCATTTTGGGAAAAAGAGTGAGAGAATGAGAGTCGTGGCTAAGTTGTAAACACACTGAAAAAAAGGAACAAGAAGACAAACATTAATAATTAATCAGAAGCACTAGTCCAATACTTTTACTGTGAAAGCTATGAGATGAATGTATCTATTAGCCATGTATATTAAAAAAAAAAATATCTCACACTAATGTGTTTCTAATAACAGCATTATCTGGCTGTATAGACAGCTCATGTCTGAGCAGCCTCTCAATATTCAGGAAGTTGTTGACAAAGACTTCAGCAATAGCCTATGTGATTTTGTGTTATTTCCTTTAATTGAACCAATAAGACCTGCACTCCTGACCTTTACTCAGAAGGCTAATTTGAGATTAGGGTAGTCTAAAAGTAAGAAATTGCAAGTGTATTTTTAAGGCACAGAAACATTTCTATAGTAATAGAAGATTAAGATGAATTTCAGTACTCAGATCCTTTCAGCCCCCAAGCCACGCTGCTCTTAAAGAGATTCTTGAAAGGACTTTGGTGGGACAATATAGTGTCTTAGTTTTCAGAAAACGTTAATTCACTCAGCTTTGTCTTTGTGCCGAGTGTTTTAGGGCTTGTAATAAAGATGAAACCCATGAACCTGAGTCCTTGGTGTCTTTACCATCACCCACTAGGACATTCAGAAGTCCCTTAGGAAAACTTACACAAGAGCATAAAATATGCCATTTCAGATAATGATTCTTTGCGGTTCTTATATTATTCTGGTCTAGTACTGCAGGCTGCAATACTCGAGCTATGTGTAAAAGCCAGGGAATGAATGAGACTGGCTCCTCAGTGGGAGAAGGAGATCCCAAGTGATTTGGGAGAAGATAGGAGAACAAATGTTTTGATTACAGCTGTGAACATTTTATTAATATAGTAGAGAGATCCTGCTGCACAACTCTGTGCCAAAATACAGAGGAATGAGTAAGGCCCAATGAAAAATGGGATGAAATGGAGCAGAGGGGGGGCAGAATGGGTGGTGGTTTTAATATGTGTGGATTTACTCCATGTGTTCTTAGGCAGAATAATAAACAAATAGTGAGGCTGTCTGAGGGGCTGACTATGACCCAGGATCCAGTGTCTAGTCCTGCTTGTGCTCCTGCCTCTCTGTATAGCTCTGTGGCTGCAGGGGTGCCTTGGTGTGCTATACCTTCAGCCTCACCAGGCTACATGTGAGCCAGCCTTGATTTAAAAGAAAACCAAGATGAGCTGATACAGTTTTCTTCCCAGGTTTTCCTTTCTCCATGCACTCTGTAAGGCTCCAGTTTATGTTTTCTTACACAGGGGCTGGAGGTGCATAGGTGCTCTTTCCACTGGAAGCAAGAGGCAGGAAAGAGTTGCTCTGCTGAATGAGGCTGCCTACCCTGTAGAGAGGGGGCAGGATGAAAAGAAGGAGCTGGAGACCAGTTAACTTAACGATACTGCCCTTTTGCAGTGCAGTACACAGAAAACTCATATTCAAACTCAAATTATTATTTTCCCCTCAGCTGCAATGTTCAAATAGGGCTGATGGTGATGTCCTGTGCAAGGACATCCATGAAGTCAGGAGGAATACTTCAAGCAGCGTGGCTGCAGGTAAAAGATCCAACAGTCACTGCTGCAATGTGGATGGATTTAAAGGCTGGTCCCTCTGTTTACACATGTAGATATTGTAATGCTGCTGCGCAAACAGTCCTCTGTGGACTTTTGCTTGTGGATTTTATTATAACACGTTCCTGACTATGAATGGCACCTTTCCTCTGCAATTCCTGCTGTTGTGCTCTTTGTTTTATTTTCAGACTCTCTTCTGGTTTTGTTACTTTTCTTGCTGGCACAATTTAAAAAGTAGGAAATTAACTTTCTCTAAGTGATGCTCACGGTTTGTGAGCTGTAGTTGAGACGTATTCCCTGAACTTTGCAGCCACTGGAAACACGAACAGTATGTCAACTTGTTCCTGCCTTTGCAAGAGAATTCAAGGTCAAGCTGACCAGTGAACTCTCGTATTTAAACAGAGTAAGTCAACGCTCATCTACAGCACTGAAACTGCCTCTAGGAAAGATGTTAACCCTGTGCTGGGCCTCCAGACAGTGCAGGCCGTGTCATGGCTTTTAAAGCAGCTCTCTGTTGCTGTCAATAAGAGCTGGACATACTGCATATGTCTACCGGGCCTAAACAAGTGTCCCTTCTTTGGATGTGCGCCGTGCACAGGAGGCCCTCAAGGGGTTAATACATGCCATTCCCGAGTTCAGTGAAGGGACAGGGAGAGCCGAACAGCGGGAATTTCAGGATGTTAATAGCCTCTTCTCTTCCGATTGGCCCAGAACGAATGCAGGGTACAGTAAATTGTCCTTGTCAGCTTAGCTCACATGATGATATGCTTTATTTCTAGACATGCCTTGAATCTGTCCCTTGAATTTATGTTCAGAAAATAAACACTTCCAGACGGCAATAAAGCATTCAGTTGTAGCTGGCTGTTGCACAGTCTCAAGCCAACCAAAGCCATTTGCCTTAGAGTTTCTAGAGCTTGCAAAGCTTCAGCTCCGTGTTGTGCTTCCTTCGGCTCCTGCTCACACTAACAAGTGGGGGGCGCCCCCCCCCCTCCACCTAGGACTTGAAGGGATGCCCCAACTTACTTCGGAAAGCTCCAGAGAGTTTCATTTGGTTTCCATGCAGGCACCATCCTGATACATGATGTCAGGCTGCCTCGCGCATGCAGACAACACTGAATCAGAGAAAATAAAAGAAAAAAAATTCAATGGCAGCAAGTTACAAAATAAAGATATCAATGACTCAGGATATGAATTTCCTACAATAATAAAAAAAAAAGGAAAGAAATTAAACAGCTGTTACATTTTTGTCTGATGTGGCTAAGGAAACAACTGGTGGCTGGCTGATTTACTGATTAGGAAGGTTGTATGCAATAATCTCCAGGTGTTACTGATAAATGCCCAAATACAGCTGCAGTGTTTGTTTGTAACCAGGAATTTTTATGGCTATCCTCTCTCTCCACCTCAGCTCCCCTCAATAACACCAGTTTATAACTGCATAGTTACAGTATAGGGGAGTTTGGCAAAAATCAATGGTAAATGCACATAGGAGACAACAAAAGAGCAATACAAATAGAAAAGGCCTCGTTACAGCTTTAGTTTATTAGAGGTGTGTGGTTTTTCAAGCTGAAGGCAGTAGAGGAAGAAGTACCGAGTTGTATCTATGCATTTAGGGTTGGGCAGCCAGAACCCAACACCAACTATTACACATAGAAAATGCCTGAAGAGCCCTGTGCATAGGCAGTTTTCATTTTGCTCACATCTGCTGTCACTGAAGTCTCGCTTAAGAGCAGCATTGCCCTGGGCTTGGGTATAGGGCTATGGTAACCCCTTCACAGTGTTTGCTGGAGGTCCTTAGTTTCTTCCAGCCTTAGCTGTAGCCCTTGATGAAGCTGAAGCAACTCACAGCTTTGGTTCAGGAGATGTTCCTTCTGCTCCTGGGGTGTCCCTGGAGCCTGGGGCTGATACTACTGCTATGCACTCAACAGTCCTGGTCCAGCTTTCTTCAGAAGATGGATGGTGATGTTTTCCTTCAGAACAGATCAGCTTCAGGTCAAGAAGGAACCCACACAGGGCCAGAGGTAGCTTCTCTGTGGTCCAGATTAGTTTGATGGTGACAATTTTTTAATAAGAAGTCTGGAGAATGGCAGGGGTACCGTTCTATTGTTGATTATATATACTCATTAGGAGATAAGGATGCAAAAATCAGGAATACTCCAGGTATCAGATAGACTGGAGTGAATTCTCACGCACCCCTTTTTGGTGACAACAGCTGCCCTTTACAGTGCCAAAGTGGCCAACAAAGGGGTGGCTGCAGAGGTGGTGGTCTCCCACCCCACAGGCGGGGAGCTGGGGGACCCCAACAGACCTAACGTGGGGGACCAGCACAGAGCCTGGGGGCAGGGCCACTCATGGGCCCGCACCGGAAAGCTGTGTGGGTCTGCCCAGGGGAAAACGCTGACCAGGGGAATTAAATCCCTGCTAAATTCCAGTTCTTTCCTTTCCCCCCCAGCACCAGGCCAGACACCTCCCAGGCAGCGGGGATACTTTCTCATTGCTGGTTCAGCAAGGGTGTTCAAAAGCTTTTACAATTTCACAGGAAGCCAAAGGGCAATTATGCTTAACACCTCCCAGCCCCCCCCTTCCTTTTCTCTGGCTATCTTGCTTTCTTCTGTTTCTCATTCACTCTCATTCCCATCCTTCCTTTCCTCTTCTCTTCCCTTGATCCCATTCAGGGACTCCAAAAGACTAATTCAGCACAGCGCTGGCAGAGATAAGTTAAAACAATGAGCAGATTTGCAATTAGGGAGAGTCAGAAGCATGGGGAATTGCGCATGTTTTACAATCATCTCTTGCCGGGCAATAGGGACTTTATCTTCGGTAGATACAGCTCCTTCCTTAGCTGCCGTGGCCCCACCCTTGAGCATCAAGTGAAATTCCACATTCGCACTACGGTGCTGCAAGATTTCCAACATATCCCATTGAAAAAAAAAAAAAAAAAAGTTAAAAATGTATGCTGTACTTTGGCCAGGGCTGATTATCAATGGTGTACATGCCTTTAAAATCCTTTGTTAATGAGGTATCCTTATTACCATAATCAAACACACTTAGAAACTTGTCACAGATAAGAAAAATTCTTTACATTCTTTGCTCTGCACTTTCCTTTGGCATCTCTTCCCCATCCCCCTCAGTAACTGCTTAGCTTCTGAAGGTTAGGGACCAGTAGCGCTGGAAATTAAAGTCCTCTGTTTACCCACACAAGCAAAGAAACAGTCAAAGCTTCCTTACTTTGCTGCAGAAATGACCTGAACGCTGACCTGAGGAGACCACCCTCCTGAGAGAGGAGAGGTCACCGAGCCTCCACGCAGGATCTGCTCTGGGCATCCTCCGCAGACAGCGTGAGGGAGAGATTGCAAATCATCCAAACTGTGCCAAATTATGTGTGAAGGTTTTGTAAAGCAGACTACTGTCCACCAGGGATTAAATTAAGAACATCAAACCCAACACACAAAAAATTGCATTTTATACTTAAATTTGACTTTATTTAATGCATTTTATCATTATATCATTATATCATATTTTATCATTTTATCATTATATCATTAATGCATGTGCTTTATTTAATGCATTTTATCAACTTTTATGTCCCCAAACATCTCACCACTGGAAAATACTTAAATAAATTGAGCAATTTATGGAGAGGGCCATACAAATTTAGCATAAAAGACTCTTGCTTTTAATTTGTTCGTACAGAACATGGACTCAGACAGACACTCAGGCAGCCATCCCATTCATTCCAGATACCACCCTGTGTTTCTCCCCGTGTTTACAGAACACCTGTCTAAATGGCACGAAATCTTGATTTAAATGTGAGTGGTCTGACATGAACTGAGTGATTCATAATTAGAGCAAAGGTAGAAATATACTCAGCTCAGACAGGGGAGTTTGCACATCACTACATGTCAGCATCCTCTGCTGCTTATGCCAGCACTGGATCACTTCATCTGAAATTACAAGATACAATGGGATTTTTTAGAAATCTGATGCCTTGTTGCAAAAATATACATCTTACTATTTGTTGAGTGTTTTTTTATTATTTTTTTTTACTTTACATATGAACAAAACTTATGCTTTACTGTAGCCTTTAAAGTGACGAATTTCTTAATTTTAGATTTAAGAATATTTCTGGGTAGTTACTTTAAAAACGAGACCAGGGTAGGAAAAAAATAAAAAATAAAAATAAATAAATAAATAAATAAAATAAAATAAAATAAAATAAAATAAAATAAAATAAAAAAGATGAAAGTCTCTTATGGAAGGGTATGAGAACCGTTCATTTTTAAATACATGCTGTTTGCCTGGTACTCTTTGATGGTTCCATCAGGACTATGATAATATATCAACCACATTCTTAGGGCTTGGTTAACCCTTATGCAACTGGAGCTGCGCTGTAGGAAGCATAGTCGGAAAAAGGTTATTTATTGCCTTTTTTAAAACACCCCAATGAAGACAAGACCCTACAGCCTTGGACTCTGTATTGCCTGGTCTAGTTTCATACTTGAAGCTCCCTAAATTCTTTTGCTTTGGTGATGTTACCAACAACTTTTCAACTCTTTTGAACTGCTGTGGAAGGAAAAGGGAGATTTCTTCCCCTGGGTACTGGAATTAAGACTCTCTGAGATTTGTGCATTCCCAACAGCCCATTGCAAATGAAAGCTCTCTCTGAAACCATTCTTCCCCAGAGCCTGAGGGCAGTGGGCAAATACTCAATAAATCCTCAAGCTACTCGTGAGAGTAATGTATGTATTACCACTCCCTTACAGATGGGAAACTGAGGCACAGAGATTGAATTCTTGGCTTATGGCCACATTAAGAACCTGAAGTAAGACAAATTATGAGGTACTGAGGACCACTCTGGCTCCTTTACTGCGAAACCACGCTGACTTCTGTGCAGTTCCTTCCTCTGAGGAAAACAAGCAAACAAACAAACCATCCAAACCAAACAAAACAAAACCACAAGAACAAACAAAACAACATCTTGGACTGGTAGATACAAAGACTGCATAAAGTGAAAAGCTGAGGAGAAATCACACTTCTGGATATATGAAAATTGGATTACTGAACTCACCAGAATGCTAGTAATAGAAGCCTAGATGTGGAAAGTAAACCAAATACATTCAGAGAGTAGACTATTGCCCATGTATATGTAAATATATATATATAATTTGTATTAAACAATAACATTCCTATTCTCCAACTAGTAGTGTTCGGTTAAACTTATCCACCAAATGTGGGTATTCATTAGCACTCTCGTTTCAGTGGCTGAGTATCAATAAATGCGTGAAGAACAGTCACCGAAAATGTAGCTGTTACTTTAGAAAGTGAAACAACAGCTTGTACAACACGATATTATGTCATTAAAGCTCCTGATACTCGTATCATCCTCTGTATTGATCTATTGTGACTGCTTGTGACTTTGTAAGGCAGGAAAATCCCATAATTTTATATAGTGGGGGACTCGATCCTATTCTGGAGCCCTGATCCGAAGTCCACAGATGTGCACAGCCACCTCTGCGTTTGCTGCAGCCTGGTTTGGGTTAGGCTTCGCATGAACAGCCACAACACTCCTGCAAGGATATGTGGATTGGGCCTTATAATCCTACAAGTACTTGGCTGCAGAACTCCCTAGTAAAAAGTGAGCTTTCGCCAGGAGTTGCCACAATTATAGCGATGACAGTAGCGTCTTTGAAATTATAGGGATGACTGTAGTATCTCCGACAAGACAATGTGGGAACTGCAGGTTAATGGTATCTCTTAATGGTGATGGCTGTAATGTAGGTTAATGGGATCATCTTTTCTTTTCCCTGGGAGAATTGGTGAATTCCTCCATTCATTGACATTATTTTTAGTAGCAAATGAAGGATTTGATTCAGACCCGGAGATGTTTTCACCAGGAGGTTTGTTTTTAGTGAAGAACCCGTTCTACTAACTGAAACCAAGACTGGTGTGACCTCTCTGAGCAGCTGTGAGAAAGGCTCGCCGTACGCACCGATGCCGGCCTGCCACAGCATGTTTGGTGCTGCCCGTGTTTCGGAGAGCCCGTCTCCTGGGCTCACACCACCGCATGCCCCGGCTGCGCTCTCGGCAGCAAACACGCTGACGCAGCCCGTCGAGCTGAGCCAAAATCCTTTATGCCCTGAAATCCGCCATGCGGGACATCGGGGTTTTTGCAACGCGCTTTTCGCCTTACTGGTGAAGTTTGTCGCTGATCTGAAGGCAGATCTTCCCAGCTGCATCCCCGACCCCACTTATCCCCTCGCTAACCCCTCCGTCCTGCCCTTCAAGCCTTGCTGGCAAGGATGCTGGAGGGCACGGGCTGTTTGCACGAAAACCAAACTTTGCTGAGTTATCAGAACAAGGCACGCCTGGCTGTCAGCTTATCACCCGGAGGAGAGAAAAAAAAAAAAAAAGGCGGAAGAGCACACAGCACACAGCTCTCCCTTCGTTTCTTACGCACCCTGCCGAGGCCTGAGCTGGGCAGCGGAAAGGGGCAGGGGACAGACAGCTCTACAGCAGCATCGCCCCGCTCCCAGCTCCTAAACCCCCAGCGCTGCTCCGGGGCAGTTCTGCCAGGCATTGCAGCTGGCACCGAGGCAGGAACAGCCCTTCCAAGGGGATCCCCTCTGCCCTTTCCCCCTGCCCCCCTTTGCTCTTTCCTGCGGCTTCCCCGCCGTAACCCGCAGCTTGGCCGGGGTGCCGGGGCTTCGGGCCAAGGACCGTGGGCAGCGGTCCGCCCGCCAGCGGGTGGCCACGAGGAGGCTGGGGTGGCTGGTAATCGCCCGCCGGCCCCGCCGGCCCCGTCTCCCACTCACCGAGTGCTGACGTGACCCGCGTGAGCGAGCGAGCACGCCGGGTCAGGGCTCGCGGGGGCCAAGTTCAAGGGCACAGGCTGGTACAGACGTATAAACAAGGGAATGGTATGTAAGCAATAAAGACATAAAGGTTAGGATCAGGGCTAGCAGTACAATAAACAGCTGTGATAACCCGGTTTGTTTATAGATAAAGAATTTACTGTAAAATCCGCAACGTGAAGGATACATTTTTTAACACTTTAAGGGATGTATATTTTTAGATCCCCTTTCGTTTTTTGTTCCGTGTACTGAGCGAATGTCTCCTAACGTCCCTTTCTTTCCCTTCCTTTTAAATCACGCCTGGAGAACGCACACTCATCACGTTAGTTAGAAATCTCCTCCTTCAGAAATCCCTCCAAATAAGCCAGCACTGTTCCACAGGAGTTTAAAACTACTGCTGCAACAAATTTGGAGCGGCAGATAGCCTGGTCCTTAGTGCTTAACGCTTCCTATTAAAACAGCCACGTTTCAAGCAAGGAACATCCCTTTACATCCCATTTTTCCTAATTTAGTTTTAATAAAAGTAAGTAGGGTAAGTACAATTTCATTAGAGCTCTTGTAAATCTTGCGCAGTGCATGTTTTGCCAACTTTACTTTTAAAACTATATTTCAGAGTGTAGCCAAGCATTTGGCGAAATTACTACAGAGCTTCTTAACTGTCCTGCGAGGCTGCCATCAGAAGTACAATATATTGTACTGTAACTATTGATCCAAATGGCTACATTTCTAAAGCAGAAAATGATTGTGTAGTGAAAGCAGTGCAGAGGTGCAGTAAAATGCCCTCAAGTATATAAAGACATAAAGATTAAAGTCACCCTGCAGATTCCCTTTAACTCCTCCAAATCCACTGTGTAATGTGTTCTTTTAAAATAAATCACAAACTTTGTACAAATTAACATGGCAGGTGCCAGTGTTCATAAATAAGATTGCTCCTCACCATCAAGAGGCTCAGGGAATGTTTACTTTGCTTTAAATACATGCAAAAGCTGTTAATTAAATTCCCAGATGTCAAAAGACACCTGATTATCTAGAAGGCAAAGTAACACCCCAAAATTTGTCAGCCAGAATAGGATGAGAAATTGAGACTTCAGTACAGAGGATGCCCCAGAGTGCCAATACCAACCATTTTCAGTCCTGCGCTTAGTCTTCAATAAAGTTTAGATGATCTTGAAAGGAAAATACATGGGTGGACTTTGCCATAGACTCTTTCTTCTCCACAGCACCGAAATGCCTTTTCTAAGCTTCAGAATACACCTCTCAACAGCGTAGTTGTTAGTAGTACACATGTTACACAGGACTTAAAAAAAAGCACTTGACTGCAGGAAAAATGTATTTGCCCTTGCATTGCTTTCACGTTCATACTTGGGATACTTTTTGGTACCAGTCACCTTCAGCACCTTTAACCTTCCCCAGATGACTCCAAAAAAATGGGATAGTCCTTGGAGGTGTGGTGCAGGGCTCCTATTACACCCAAACAGCACAACCAAATGCTGACCACGGGCAGTGTTCTTCAAATCTTTAGCCTAATCAGTAACTAATGACAATATACCAATAAAGTATATCATTTTATGTCTGCTCTGAGTCAGATTCTTCACTGGCCTGCTTCTGCTTCCACTGTGTTCAGCAGATAATCGCTCACGGTGAGATATTTCCACCTGTCAAGCTGATGGCCAAATTCTCCAGGATTATAAGGGAACTGGTAGATCCTAAACAGATTAATCTTTGAAGAAAGAAACCTTTCAGTCTCTGGCTCCTGGCTGTTCCTGTATACAAATAAGATATTTTGTGTATGTGTGTATGTATACTTCAGGAGCTCTGTCACTAAAATAATCAGTTGATCAATACATCCTTGTAAGTCAAACTCTGGCCCTCTCTAGCTCTGGTCAGAAGACAGATGGATGAAAAGGCATTGCTAATGCAAACCCCTATCACGCCTGGGGCCTTTCCCCTGCGCAATTATCCTGCCTGGATTATTCCTTCAGGACTGTGACTGATTTACACACTACAGGAGTGTATCTCATCTGGGAAACGAGCGCAGATTTTTAATTATTCTCTGCACCATGGCACCACTCATAGGGTTTCAGATGGAGCTGCTGTGCTCGGTGCTGCACGTTGCTGGAGAGGACGGTGCCCGCCCAAATTGCTTCCCATCTACCTCACACGTTGGACAGAGAGAGGGAACACAAAGCAACAGTAAGAAAAAATATAATAAGCAGTTGTTGTAACACCTTACCTGCCTCGCCATCTCCAAGGGCTTGGAGGTGTCGCGGCCCAAAGGGAGTCCAAAGGAGGAGGCTTAGCATGGGTCTTGTGGGGAGCTGCACTGTAGAAGCCTGATGCTGCTTGCCATAACTATTGTCTGAAAACATAAATAAAAGGACAGCATCTTAGGAAGGGCTCCGACAAGGAGGACAAGACTTTTATGTCGAATAGGAAGAAGTCAGCGAGGGAGGCAGCAGGAGAGGACACGGAGGCTCCAGCAGATTCAGAGTCCTGGGAGCCCAGGGCTGGGCTGGGGAGGGGGCACCCCACTGCCTGCCAGGGTGGAAGGAAATGGGGCAATGCGAAAGCACGGTGCAGGCCACCCGCCTCTGAACACCCTTTGACACCAAAACAAAACCATCCGTTAGACATACGACAAGTGGCAGCAACGAGGCCTCAGTCTCATGATCCATCAAGGAAAAGAAAAACCTGCAAGGTTAACCACAATTCATTTCCAAAGACCCCAGTCTCTACCGATGCAGCTGATCTGCGGAGAGAACTGTTTGCAGTGGGGTAGCGAGCCTGTGTCCTTCCCACCTGGGCCACCTGCACCCCAGCATCTCCAGACTGAGTTGGGACAAGCACAGAGGATGCAGACAGGTTGGACAAGATGCCTCCAAGTCCAAGCTTTGGCGGCTGCTTTCATCCTGCACATCTATCTGAGAAACACGCTGCTGGAGGGGCCCCTGGCTGGCCACAGGGGGCATCATTAGAGCCGTGAGCTGGCCTTCAAACTGCTGGGTTTGCACTTGGAAGAAATGAAGATCTGTACTGTGAGAGGGGTGGATAAAAAAGGACAAATACCCACTTTGGTCTGCTCACACAGGTAACGTGCAGAGGGCTGACACACGTGCTGGGGGGCTTGGAGCACGTTTCCCTTTTGAAATTGGCGGTCCCACCCGTCCCTTGACAATTGTCTGCAGAATTCAGATTTACGAGGTTCCTCACCCAGCCAATAAAACCAGGAGGGAAATAAAGAGATGTCCATAAATGACATATTTTCATGCTTTGTGCAACCTGCCTCTGCAAAGCACTTTTGAGCAGCTAAGCAATTTACATCTAATAGCAAAGTGTTTTTTAATCAGTCAGATCAATTTGTGAAGAATTGGTACATTAGGTATAGCCATATAGCAGAGATCCTTATAGCAAAGGTTTATAAGTAATTGCTCCCTGACCCACTGAACACTGTATTACTATAGAAGTTTGTATTCTATTAAGAGTTAATAAGTGACCAAAATCTAGACTAATACACTGTCAGGGTTCATTATCATTACACGTTCTTGCTATTTTTCCAGTGCCTTTTGCTCTGCCCTTCTTGCTACATATGGAAAACCTATATCAAGATGGTTGTCATGGCAATGAAAAGATTTGCATGTGTCTTATCTATTTAAATACCTTCTTATGGTTTATAACTACCATAATACATCCCTCCAGCCCTGCTCATTGCTAATTTAGAGCTAGCCCAGTGTGTCTGAGGTCAGCGATACCATCAAAAGCATGTTGTCTAGACAACTCCAAAGCTACTGTCCATGGGGTAATTGTTTTATGCAAATAAAAAAGTACAATGGTGACATGCTCATCCATGACTTGCACGATCCACTTGTGCCGGGCGAGACCGATTCCGCCTTGTATGAGTGTTTGCTGCTGCATCCACCAGTCACGGCTGCGTTGGTTTGATGGTCTTTTTTGATGCCAGTTTATTTTGGTTAGGTCTGAAGCTCGTTTGGGATGATGCAGATACTCTAAGAGACACTAAAAATCTGCTCTGTGTGTGTGTGTGTGTGCACAAGCTCGTGTATGTCTACAACTTCAGAGAATTAAGTAAACCTGCCCAAACCACTGCCCTCACCTAAGTTAGTCATTTTTAGAAGGGTGAATAAAAGCTCCCTTTGCGTGCAGCATCGTGGCACGGGCACATAAGCATATTGCGTTTGGTACCAAGGGTCTTTTGAGAGCACAATAAATTTTAAAAGCAATTTGGCAAGGATTTCAGTGGCTTGGACTCAAATGATCCAAACTTTCTGTCTACCACAAATTTAAGTTCTTCCTTTCTCTGTGTCTTTATACCTCAGCTATTTCCAGCAAAATGTACTGGACTGAGAGCGCTCTTTCAGAAGTCTGAGTGGAAGACAAGGAAATAATTTGTACAAACAGAAACTGCTCTTCCTCAACAGACAGAGTAATACCTACCTTGCTCTGCTTCTCTGCTTCTTTCTTTTTTTTTTTTTCTTTTATCTTTTGCTCCGTCAGGAGTTCATGCTTTGCTGCTACATTTAAATGGTTGCAAAGGTAAACATGGCTATTACTGCATAAATCCATAATGCACACAAGGCAGCATGCAGTTTGAAAACACAAAGAGAGGCAACAACAACAAACAAGAAAAGACATCTCTGAAATCCTAAAAACCAGGCTCTTCATTCCTCTTTGATCTCCCTGGCTCAGGGCTGTGGCTTTTCAGGACGTCCATGGATTAAAACTACTTCTAAAAGTACTTCAGGGTCTAGTAAGGATTTCTTTTCTGGCAAATTGTACACTGCTGCTACCAGAGACCAATAATAATATTGGAAATGTTTAATAATTAGGTAATTGACTGATTTGTTACCGGTATTTGAATTGCTTGACCATGCTTCCAGATTAGAAATGCATTTTTCCTTGAGATAATTTATATTTGTATTCATAGTCTGAGGAAATGCCGCCTATTCCTGCAGCAGTAAATCAGGCACCATTTACCCTGCCAATACAGTTAGACAATGTTTACGTGCAGGACTACATTCATTGTTTGACTAATCCGCAAGGGGTAGATTTTCTATTGCATTTCAATAGCTCATCTACTTCAGATTGTTGTGAACTTTCTAAAGATGTGTTTTCACTTATAATAGCAGATCTTGGAGTGTAGTAATCTGGAATTGAAGTTTCAGTGACAGATTTATTCAGCTCGCATTTTGCATGAGGCATTGCTGCAAACATTTTGTGTGTGTGTGTGTGTAAATATATAATACACGTATGTATCTGACAAAACCTTCCAAAGATAATTTCTGCAATTTAGCAAACTAAGGATTTCAAGTCAAGCGTCAGTTTCCGGGTGTTTTTCATAATGGATTTCACAGCAGATGACCTGACAGCTAATCTCATGATCTGAATTGCGCTCTGCAGCACAAACCCCCACAAGCGGCCGCCAGCCCCTCAAAGGAGCGCCCTGCTTTCACATGCCACGGCCGCGCCTCGCGCCGCACATGTCCAGCGGTCCAGACTGACCTCCTCACCCTCTGTCTGGGAAACATTCCTCCTCCCGGCGGCTCATTCTTGCCGACAAACAGAGCAGGACCAGTGGGCACTTGCTGAAAGGGGACAAGAGAGGGGCCGTGAATGGAGCGTGTCTGGTACAACAATGCCAGACAATGCGTGTGAATGGGGTTGCAAACCGTGCTCCTGTTAGCGGGGCTGCCAGCAGCTTCCCTGCCCCCTCTCCCCTCGGTGTCTGTATCTTTGCTCCCCTTTCGCAAATATGTTAGACCCCAAAGCCAGCCCCGAGAGGTGGACAAAGTCGGTGGGAGCTGGGGTTCAGAAGGGGCAGGCAGCGGCTGGCGGTGCCTACCAGGGGACGCATTTCCCCGCCGTGCCCCCCCGCGCCACCTGCTCTGTGTGCCGTTCGAGATGGTGCCAGGAACAAAAGCGGAGCAGAAACGGGAGCGCAGGTGCTGCTCCTGCGGCTGGGCGAGGGCAGAAGCACCAGCGATGCTCCAGGATGGGCGGCTGGCCTCCGGTTTTGGCCTTGTTTGAAGGCGAGCGCAGCACTAATGAGGTGTGGGGCTCACACCTGGCTTTATTTCTCCTTTTTTTTTAGTTGTGTTTTTTGGAGGATTAAAAAAAAAAAAAAAAAAAAAAAAAAAAGGAACTGTTTATCCTCTTTATCTACACACTGTGCTTCTCCTGTCTAATTTGGAGGAAAGGCAATGACTTCTTTAACAGTGCAGATAAGATAAATCTTAGCAGGATGGGCTAATAAGTTTTACAGGATATGGTTAAGCTCTCCTCTCAGTTACGCTGAGCCAAACCCAGGGTAACTCTTCTGAAATCGGGGGGGGGGGGAGGCCAGGCTGTTCTGGTGAAGGTAAGATCACTAGCTGGCCCGGGGTACTAACGGATTTCGGAAAGGATTTGGACATAAATATTGCCATTTTCCCCCTATCTGGGAACATACAAAGCTTCACCAGAAATACTTAATTGAAATTAAATAGAAAACGTATTTTCAGTACGCGTTATAAATAGGAGCCCTGAGTCTCACTGTGTCGCCACGACGAGCCCCTGGTACCCTCAGGCCCTGCGGCCCGCAGCGGTGCAGAACGAAACCAAAGGCGGGGGTGCTCTGTGGGGCCTCGGGGCTTCTCGCCTTGGGACTGCACCAGGAGCCCCGTTCCTGCACCTGCAAACGCCCTTTGGGAAGGGGGCGGCTGGGTCAAGGCAGGATGAGGGGGATGGCTGGGAGTGGGGCTCTGACAAAGATGCCCCCAAATCCCTCAGCGACCGAGGATCAAAGAGGCCCCGGCTGGCTGCGCTGGCTGCAGCACTCCTCACGGGCCTGTCTGCAAAACAAAACTTCCTGCTCGTGCTTTAGAAACCTCCAGACAGCAGATCTTGGAGGTGACCGTCCAGAGTGACCTCGCCAGGCCTCTATCAGCAGCTAATTTAAGCCAGCTACAAAACCATAGGCGGTCAGAGCACGGGGGGCAGTGCGGGGGCACCAGCACCATCTGCGGGAGCAACTGCAAGGGCAAGTTCCTTCCCACGGAGGCCAGCCTGGAGAAGGGACCCACTAGGTCCTGGCCTGGGAAAGCAGCCTGTCAGCTTGCGGGGAGTGTTAGAATAATAATCAGGATTTAAAAACAAACAAACAAACAATGAAAAAAGCCCCTTGGACTGCGGGGCCCAGCGCTGGCCCCAGCTGCTTTACGTGACTCCGGCCGGCTGAGGGGCGAGTGCTGGCCCCCGGGGCCGGGTCCCCTTCCCAGGCAGCAATTCCCCCGTGCCGGGGACGAGGAGCAAGGCCCGGAGCGGCCGTGTCCGGCTGAGCCCCCTGCCAGGGCTTCCCCCGGGATGGTGGGCAGCTGGGGGTGAGATAAAGCAGACTCCAGGCTGTTTTATCTTACGCAGGGGGGCGGCCCCAGGAGCAGGAAAGCGTAAAGGTGGTTAAAAAAACGCTTTTTTTTTTTTTTTTTTTTCCTCTCCAAACATCTGGGCCTCTCCCGGAGCGTGTGCTGTGGGCAGAGCAGCCCCCCTGGCCCCGAACCTGCAATGCCCAGAGGAGAGCTAGCGCTGAAACCACTGCGAGCGGATAAAAGCACAGCGGGGGAGGAGGTCAAAACAATAAGGATTTTTTTTTTTAATATATATATTTTTTAAATGAATGCCCCTGTCTGTTTAGAACCAACATTTCCATTGTAAGGAGGGATCCTAAACACCCAGCAGGAGCTAGATTTGCAGCAAAATTCAGTGAGATTTGGGCGCATCGGCCCAGGAATACGCCACTCGGCACAGAAGTAATGCGGCTCTTCCCACGGCTCCGGTGGCAACACCGTGGGCAGCACTGACCTCCGAAGCTGCAGGCACCACGGGGACAAAGCCACCTCTCTCCTGCCCTGCTCGCCCCGGCCCCAGCCGGCAGCTCCCGCCAGCCCCAGAGGCGCGACGGGGCCAGAGGGAGGGGAAGCGCCTTCCCCTCCTCCCCAGGCTCGTAACCAGCTAAGTTTTTGTCTCGTTATGCCTTTTAACGCAAGTAAATCCAAATAACTGTGCAGTAATGAATTATAAATGGAACAAAAATGAATATACTATTAATACTACTCCCAGAAGGGGATAAAAGGGATCAGCAGCTTTATCCCATGGTGCAGCTGAGAACTGACAGGCAGGCTGGGCTGACATTCAGAGGCCACTCTGTTTTCATAAGGGGAAGAAAAATCCCTGGCAGCGGCGAGGCGATATTTTAACCGCCCCGGCGGCCCCACGCTCGAGAGCCCCGTCTGCAGCCCTGCGGCTCCTTCCCCCGAGATAACCGCTCGCAGGAGGCACAGTCCTAAAATGGATGCGGAGAGGATGCTCGCTCCGCCAGCGGCTGGGCTCTTCCCCTGCTCCGAGCCCTGTGAAATATGCTCGTATAAAAGAGGGAGTAAACAAAATTCGGCGCTTAACAATCTCCAGGCCCCTCAGCGCTCCCGAGGACCGACCCTGGCGGCTGCCGCGGGGTAGACGGGGAGGGAGCAGAGCCGAGAGCAGAGCTGCCCCGGCGCTGACCTCCCCGCAGCCAGGTGCCGCGGGGCGCCCGGGCCTCCGATAAGGCCCCGGCACTGCTGGCGCGCAGGAATGCTGGCAGATAAGTCCCTGCTTTCTGCGTTATTTCCTAACGGCGCGCTCGAGCGAGGGGAGAGATCCGTGGCGACCACATCTAATTTGTTGTTTTTTTTTCACTCCTTCCATAAGGCTGGATCCTGAATGTCGCTCGGCACCGTCAGGTCCGGGGCACGCTCCTGCAGCCTGGTGGGACTGACCCAAGGGCTGATCTGAAGTCCAGCAAAATGGAGAAAAGGAAACCCCAGCGATGGTTTGCAGAGGAGTTCCTTTGGCCATAGGTCTCACTGCCCATTTCTACAGATACCTGATCTCTTTTTTTCCAAAGGCGATTCCCTCCTGTGAGCTGTGGGGGAAGCCTGCTGGCTTTTTGCTGTGCAAACCAGGAGAAACCTTTTGGCTTTTCGCTGCCCTGCAGTGCCAGCACTGCCTGGTGTCACCTGTGGCACGGCAGGGACGTGGACATGCGCTGTGGTGCTCGCAACGCAGGGGCTCGATCCTGCTGCGTTAACGTCAGCATGAGGCTGTACCTTGACGTGGGTGGGACCGGGACGGAGACACCAGTGTCCCCAGTTCAAACTAGGTTAAAAAGTTCAGAAAGCAACATGAGGTCGTTTTCAAGAGTGACGTGACTGATTTGGGTGGAAAGGAAGGATGTGCTTCATTTCTTACGGTGTTTAACTGGAAGTGCTTGTAAGGGGGCAGATTTTCTTCTTGACGGACACATGACTGAGCTGAAATCAGCCTCTCCAAAGCGCTTTCATCATCTTCTTTGGCTTTGACTTGGCACGATCAATTTTAGTGCAAGGAAATCATTTGCAGGTTAATCTCTCTCTCTGCCACCTTCCCCTGCCCCGTGGCACAGCAGGCACGCTCCGTGCTAACGCCCTGGGAGAAACGAAGATAAACAGCCGTACGGGGTGGAAGCCGGATCATCGACAGCATTTTGTGCAAAGGAAAGAGAACCTCCAGCCACCACAGATGAAGACGATCCAACACTTCACAGAGCCCTCAGTGACACTAATGCTGTTTACTGTTGTGCTTATGTCACTGCTCGCCCTTAACAGGATTAGGTCATTTGAGAAAAAACAAATTGCCATTCCTTCATCAACAGTTGGGGAACACCAGCAGCCCCTGCCTGGCCCCGGCGACGCACAGCCCGCAGCTTATCTGACCACCGGCAGGTTGCCTTGTGGGCAGCATCGGGCCTGCTCAGCAGGGAAGCGTCCCCACGAGATGAAACGCAGATGCAGACAGCCCTCAACCAAACGAACGCAGCAATCACAGAAGCCGGCACAGCTCCTTTCGCTGCCCAGTGACCAAGAAATGCAAGGTCCACCTTCAACATCTAATGCAAAAATACAAATAACAAACCCCTATCGGGTGCCAGAAGCTTAGCTGCATCTAGCATTTCAGGGTAGGCACCCATCCACTCAAGCCTTTCCCGACAGGACGTGCTCACCCAGCCGGATGCGCTGCGTGTTCCCGTGCCTGCTGCGCCCCTCGGCAGCTGCGGTGCGGCGCGGGGGCCTGGCGAGGACCGTGCCCAGCAGGTGCGTGTCCACGCCGTGTGAGCCGAGCCCAAGTAAAACACCTGCCTGCGAAGCCCACGGGTGATCCCGCTGCCCAGCTCCGCAGCAGTCCTTGGTGAGAGCCGGGAAGCGATGCTCTGCACCGGCCCAGCTCCAGTCGCCATGGGAACCCGGCGGTGCTCAGGTCGCGATGCTCGGGCACCAGGGGCACGAGAGCACGGCCCCGACCCTGGGAAAACCGGCAAAACCCACGCGAGCGGTGCAGCGGAGATGCAGGAACACCCTGTGTCTCTTTGTCCTTTCCCTTCCACGACGCCAGGACCGGGAAAATCACCCAAAGATATCCCAAAAAGAAAAGAAAATGCGGTGTTTCTGGACAACACCGAGCGGTACCATACAACCTTGCCCCAGCTGCTTGGCCAGCTCCAGCCCATGCACAGCATGGGTTTAGAGCAGCCGACTTGCAAACGGCTCACAGGTTTGGCTAAGCTTGTAAACAGCTTAAAACCTAACTTCCTCCGAAGGATACTGATTGGTAATTGTCATTGCAGCCCGCGATTTTCGCACGAGAAGGACAGCAGTCACTTCTACCAGGTTCATGTTAGGATACAAATGTGCCTATGTACCGACGGAGTCATTTACTTCCTTACTCAGTGGATGCACACCCAGCCCTAATTGTCAGGCTGTCTGCTGAGGTCATGGAAGACTGGGTCAAAAATTACTAGAAAAAATCATGTGGGGATGATATTTCAATTACAACTTAAAGATACGCTGGGCGCTGTCAGTAGCACAATATGGCATCGCATCTCCACTGCCCCGACCATGGGTAGCAGGGGAATACTCCCGTAATTATATCAAATCCCCGGTGGCTTTTGAGGTGAGCTATCTAGAATAACCAATTTTAATAGCGTGTCACTCTTCCATCTCCTGCGCAGGAGTGGAGGGGCTGTAGAGATGCAGCAGGGGGACCTGCCCATGCTGGCGCCCAGGGGGTTTGTGGCGTGGGGAGCTGCAGTCACCAGGAGCTACGTGCACGTTTGGTGCCCACGACCACAGATACCCGGGTCCTCACCTCTCTGTTCGAGTTTGCTGCTCCAGCCTGGCTGCCTCCTGCTGCCAAGGCAAGCAGCATTTCTTCAAAAACAAAAACAGAATCTGAATATAAAGTGTCAAACTTGAATTTAAGGTGCTAAAAGTTGGCTTTACATTTTAATGGTGAAAATGATGCCTTTGCTAAAAAAAATAGAACCACGCCCCTCAGCCCTCCAAAGCCTGTAAAGCTTGGAAGAGATAAGGGAGGTTGGTTTCCTTCCCCTCTGCACCTACGTGTTTTCTTCCGACTGCAAAACCTGTGCGGGGCATCCTTGTGAAGTACAAATTCTCAGAACAGACTTCAAAGCGACTAAGCTAATATTTGCATTTTTCATACCTTTACAATTATTTTATTGTGTTATAAAACTTTACAGATATATATATATATTTTGCATTAAGAGTACAGACCAGGCAGATACCTTGCATGATTTCAAGGCTGCACCAACAAACAGGGACCCAGCTAACCGAGCCAGGGTTTGCTCCGCTGGCACCAATGGCTGCAACCAGCAGCCTACAGCCGCCTACATTCGTGGCAAACACTAGCTCGCAGGGCCTCAGAGGTAGCTTTAAAAAATAATAAAAAACATTAAATGCATCAAGTGCGCAGTGCTACTAACATCCATTTTGCACAGATTGACTAAATAGCTACTCTGTGAGTTGCCTTAAAAGCAAATGAGGCCAACCTGACCAAGTCCCAGCGCCCAAGGCAGGAACACCCACGATCCCTAGCAGTGGGCAGAGCCCAGCCGTGATAGGAACATACACAGGACTTCTGCCCACAGAAACGGAAAAACAAGCAAACAAAAAAACTCAGCCCAAAGCAAAACACTAAAATCTCAATCTTAATGTATTTTTAAAGAGTGGAAATACTGTGGTTGTCTCTGTTTCTATGATGCAAGGTGGTATTATTAACTTGATTATTCGACTAAAGAAATATAGTTTAGCTTTAAAAAAGTGTCTGGCATGCACTCTGCTTTCAGAAACTTCTACTGCCTACAAAAATGCTTTAATTACATAGATCTTTTTGCATGATCAGTAACAAGAAAATTAAGGGGAGTCTGATCCTGATTTCCTGTGGCTCCTTCTCCCCAGTCCAGGACTGTAAAAGGTGTATTTGCGTTGTAGCGTAATTTATATTCACTTCAAAGACACTTCATGGGTCATGGGAAGATGTGGGCTCTGCAGAAGATGGAGCAGGCGAAGTCTGGTGATGAGCATTTCACCTGGCATAAAGGAGCTGTGTTATTAATGGGAATCGGATGCCCCTAAGAACTGATTAACTTCAGCGTTTTCTGTACAAAATTAAATTTCCCAGGTTTCTGCTTTACCTAAGCAGAACTAGCAGAAACGAAGATTTTGAAATGATCTTATGCCTTGTTCCCCTTATCTCAACCTGATCTTACGGAAATCAATCACGGAAAGCTCCCACTGCCAGCGATACGCGGGACTCTTGGTTGTGTTGTACAATCGTGCCGTTAAATCTCAGTAAAGGCGGGGGTTCGGTATGAAAGCAGAAGCAAGGCACAGGTGTCACGTTTTTCTGCAGGGCTGGGGGGTCAGGAAGGAGAAATTCCCCAAAGCAAAATAGTCAGAGAGAAAAAAAAAAAAAAATTAAAGAGGAAGCAGGCTGTGGCCACAGGAAAGCATATTTCTTTAAAACCACCTCAGGAAGTTATGTTGCTTTAATTTTTTCAGCTGCCGCCCTCTGAAGAAGCATGCGCTTCACTTTGTCATGTAAAGGAAAGAGTAAATTGAGCACCATAAATCGGCGGTGTGCTTACGGTGAAGGTGCTGTTTATCTGCCTGATATTTAGACTGACCTTTGCCGGGTTGTGGAGTTTGTCTGTCTGCAAATCCTCAAATCTCAAGCAGAGAGCACTCTGCCGAGAACCAACCGACCCGCGGGGAGATGAAATATTATCTCCTCCGCTGCATGCAACTTTTTCCCCGGGAGGCTGCGGGCTGCAGCATGCTCCCCGGCCCCTCGCCAGCTCGGACGCTCGCCCACCACCAGCCCTGGCTTTCCCCTGGCATCGCCCAGGAGCCGAGCAAAGCCCCGCCGGGGGAAAGCCCAGCAGCAACACGTGCCACTCGCACCGCGGCTGGGCTGGGAGCTACGAGCCCTCTTTCTCAGCATTGCTGCCTTCTCTCCTTAAAACACCACACTTTGCTGTGTTGTTTTGTTTTTTAAAATCGCCCTCTGGAACGTGGTCGTGCGACAGAGATGGCACGGGCACTACCTTTTGTTTTCCCGGGGAAAACTATCGCTGGTTTCTGCCAAGTGTCTCCACTGCCAGTGCTTAAGATTGAGCGCTGGAGCCTGTGCTCTTCCCTTGCTTCGCGTTCCAAAGCTTTTTGCAAACATTTAAATAAACAGCCCTAGGAAGTAAGTATTAATAAATACATTTTACAGAGCTCGATTTAGTCCAGCCAGTAGGAGTTATGCACACATGAATTAGCAGCAGACTCCGAAAAGCAATCCGTGTGCCTGCAGCCCAAGTGCTGCCAGACAAAAGCTGGCTACAGCCACTTCCCCAGCACCCCCCAAGACAGGCTCTCACTTCGCAGGCCAGCCCTTTGCAAACTTCCTGGGGCAGAGGACGAGCTCCTTCAGGGCGGCGAGGTTCACCCAGGTAGGCTGAAATTGGCCATCCCCTGATTTTCATGCATCCAAGGTGGCATATCCCACGCAACGCCGCTGGTCCTTCTCTCCAGCTGCGGGAGGAAACCCCTAACGAGTTAATGCTAAATGAAGCAACAGGCAAGATTTGTGAATGAACAGGCCAGAGGACTGTCAGGCCAATCTTCACACAATGATGGCTTATTCACAAAAACTAGGCTTTGAACAACCTAATTAGGACTAAGAATACATCATCTGGACAGTACTGAGCAAAGTGAAATATGTCGCAATCGGCAATGCTCTTTCTATTGTTTCCAGAGATCGGCCGAGCAGCCAGCAAAACCTCCTTCCTCGAGCAGGAGGAGGGCAAAGCCGGCTCTGCATGCCTCAGCTTCCATATCCTGGGGAGACATTGGTCAAAGGCCCAGGCTGAGGTGCCCCCTGGTCCTTCCCTGTGTTATAGATGAGTCCTTGCAGGATAACCCCACCCGCCAAGACCTGCGCTGGTCTCACAGGTCACTCCACTGCCCAGAGCTGAAGCCCAGGACTCGAATCCAGCCTGGGCCCCCTGCTGAAGCCAGCACTGCAGCACTCGGAGAGCTGAGCACCTTTCCTGCCCCGCGGTGGTGTTCCCTGCTGCCTCCCCATCACCAGCCGAAAGCAACACAGCGAGACCCAAGCACGAGCTGGAAGAGTTAATCCTGCAGCTTTTAAGCACAGATGGAGCCCGGGAGGCTTTCCTTCTTTAAAAGTACAATTGTTGTTCAGTTTCCCTCAGGTGCAGATTCATTAGCTCTTGACTGGCTCTCCTTGCTTGCTGACTACTTGTGGAAAAAGCCATTTACCCTGGTGAATGTCAAGGTTAGTTCAAACCGTCCTTGTCATCAGTCTCTCTGGCAGAAGGTCAGGGAGAAGCTTTCCTCAAATGGGCAGCGTCAAACAAAGCGGAGGCTGACTTAACTCACCTAAGGAAAGGAGACCTTCCCTGAGAGGCGATAAACATCCCCTCAGGCAAGCGGGACAGGAGATTAACCCCTCTCTGTCCTCCCATTGCCTGTCGGGCTGCCTTCAGCCAGCAGCCTCTGCGCCCGTGGGTCCGATCCGTCCTCACCTCCCTTTGCTAGGCAGGGGAGATGAGGATGACGAGGGCACACCCCGCCTTGCAGGGAAGACTCAGCCATGAAAGATGTTATCCCGGCCGCCATTAGCTTATGTCCCTTTTTGTTTTCTTGAAACTCTTAATTTAATTCTTACACCTCCAGCACCACAAGCTCCGTCACTAGCTCATATGGGAAGCATTATGGCACATCAGTAAACAATAACCACCCATTTTATACCTGCGAGCTTTGGTTCCTACAGCACATGCTGTGATGTCTTCAAGGTGGTGGGGAGCCACTCTATGTACGCAAAGAGGGGCACATGTGGTACTTAATGAAAAAGAAAAAAAAATCCTGCAAAGCCTCTGTACCCTTTTGTGTGCTCTGAGCAAGTGGGCTCAAGGGATAATTGATGTTAGAAGGAAATAGTTTTGGAGGTAACACTTTTGATAAGAATACCATGGGTAAATTACAGGGAAAGTTCTCCTGCACCTGGAACGGGCTTTGTCCACAGGGCTTTCGCCTAACAAAATGAATGGGAAAGCAAGAGGAGAGACTTTTGGTGCTCTTTTCACGTTCTCCGTTCACATGGGAAGAATTAGAGAAGTTTTCCAGCAGGAGGGAATGAGGGCAAATTATGAACTGCCTCATCACAGAAAAATACCAAGGTTTTGACCACTCACGCTTGCAGCACTACCAGCTCGCTTCTAAGGGTTCACTCTCATCTCTGCAGCCCTGAGGCCAGGTGCGAGGGCCAGCTCCACAGTCCCGGCAGGACAGCCACCACCCGAGGGCCCTGGGACCAGGGGAGAGGAGGAATGGACCTGCCCTTGGTGCAAAAGCACAATGTGGGGCATACCCATGGGAAGTTCTGCCAAAACTACGAGCAAGAATAACGATTATGGAAATAAAGTCTCCACGGCTTGCTGTCCCATAGCATTTCTCAGCTAAGACACCAGCAATCTCCTGTAAAGGCTCATGAGAAATCTTAACACAGAAGGAAAACATCTCGCAATTAAGCAGCTTTAACTCAAAATCTTTCTGGTGATCATATTAATTTTGCAGCTCTCTCATTCACCTACAAGACTCTGGAGAAGCTCGATGTGAGAGTTGTGGTGCAGAGGAGGTCTCCTGTAAAGAAATACTTACCTGCCGTCAATGAGACATTAGCCAGTGCCTTGAAGTTTAGAGGCTCTGAGATTCTTCAAAGAAGGTCTATTTTGAACCAGTATTTCAGCTGAGGTCAACCGTGACACCCAGACCTCGCTTCAGATTTCTCTGCCCTCGCTACAACAAGCATAGTTTATGGTATTTCTAATTTGTGGAAGTTTCTGAGAGATGAGCAGATCAGAAATGTAAATGACTTCAGCCCTCGGGTCAAGCAGGCAATCTGTGCCAGCGCGTGAAGGAAGCGAGTGTGACAGTTCACAAAACGTTGCTTCCAGGAATAAGAGCTCTCCGTTTCCTAATAAGCTAGTGGTGGGCTTAAAGAGGATGCTACGAATCCCTCTCTCTCCACATTTCCTCTGGGTTGCAGCTGGAGAGCAGCCCCTGCAACCGTACAGTCTGAGGCTATTAGGAGAGAGATCTGTCCACCTGAGGGCCCATCCTTGGACCTACTTTTGGTTATCGCATGTTTCAACATCTGTCTGGGTCGCTCTGGACGGGATTCAACCGAGCTCATGCATTTCACCCGTGTGTGAATGAGATCCTGCAAAAACCCTTCCCAGTTTTATTGTCTGCGAGTCTCCTTCCACAATAATTCTCGACTTGTAACACACTTCTGTAAAATGAACCCAGAGATGTACAAGACCTGTCCTGTCTACTTCCATTAGAGATGGGGAGCATGCGGGCGGGTTTGAAAGTAGGTCGAGGCCTTTTCATGTTCGTTCAGCTTCCAGGTCTCGTTTTTATATGCGCGCACATACACATTATAGGTGGGGCTGATAGCGCTGCCTATTATTAAGGTTGTACGACACTTCCCATTATAAAAGACTTTCATTTGCTTATAACTTTGCCAAACTCAAACCAGACTTTTTCTGTAATTGTGGCTTCCAGCTGCTCCAAGAGAGGCCTCGGAGAGAACAGGAGTCAGCTCTCCCTGGGTATCTCCCAGTCTGAGCAACGCATGAGAGGAAACAACAACTCGGAAGGGGACACGTGGGGAAGACAGGGTGGAAAAAAACTCGTGGGATAACACATCAAGCAAAACTGGAATATGGGATGGGAAGGAGGGGTCATAGTTGGCCTGGCTGGGTGGAGGGGACTCCACAAGGAGGAGCTAGCACTAAGTGGTGAGTGGAAGAGTAAGAATAAAAACACCGGAGCGGATTTAAAAAGAAAAAGAGCTGCTGTGCTTGGCCGAGCAAAGAGACTGGGAGGCAGCTGGTGGCAGCAAAATGGGGGAGCTGGATGAGAACACCATGGTCAGACCGGAGTGGGCTGGGTGAGCAAGCAGGAACAGGATCCAACCGAAGTGCAGAAAGTCACTAAATAGCACCAGTTGTTCTCTGTCAATGGGAAAATGGCAGGGATTTCCCAAAATAAAGGAAGAACTTTGAATGAACTTCCCAACCTATCCCTGCAAAATGAAAAGCAGTACAAAGCTGAACTCAACAAACAAAGGAGTCTCCTTTGCTTGGGCACGGGTACTGTCTGGGGTTATCAACGCATACGGTGACAGAGGTGGGAGAAGTCTCACAAGGTCTTCTAGTCCCCCATCCCAAAACAGCATTGGCATCTGCCAAGTATGGATTTTTTTCTTTTCATACAACTACCATTAAGATTAAAATATATATACATATGTACAGCTACCATTATTCAAAACAAACTGAGAAAATACATCGACACCTACATATTAGAGGTACTTTTTTTACCCACAGTCATATGGTTTCCCTACACTACATGAAAAAATAGTCTACGTTGACAAAGACTAACGTAATTAATAACTCGAAAATCTGTACATGCAAGCTAAAGCTTCCATACTGTGTCACTCTGTTTTCAGATATACCTCTTAGTAACTATTTGGACAGCCCAAGCAAGATCTTCAGGCAAAATAGCCCCAAAGCAGGATCTTAAGGCAAAACTGAAGTGGGTGAAAATGGAAGGTTAAAACTGGTCTTTTGTCTTCTCACTTGGAGCTGGGAGATGTGAGAGCATCTCACGGTAGGGGCACACCACCATAGAGATAATTTGTGTCAAACGCAAGCTCTGCATTGACAGATAGCTAAGTACAATAACAATTATAATAATAAAAGCCAGGCACTAGTACATGCTGTGTGTACGGATGTTTCTTGCCCTTGAAAATAGCAAGAGAACGGTAGAGACCCATGTAACTATCACTTAGTAAGCTAAAAAATGCGTAAGCCAAAAACACGTGTGTGCTTCCAGATGAATTAGAAAGAGGAGTTCTCTGATGCAAATTCTTAAATACAGGTTTGAAATGGTTAGTACACTGTAACACATCAGAAGATGCCACTGTGGTTTTGCAAAAGGAACAAAATGGAAGGTATCATTTAGAAGGCTTCACATATTATAGAGATGTGGATATTGCTTCCATGTTTTTCTTAACCAAGTGGCATTTAGTGTTCCAGTTTTAAGGTGGCTGCTTGTGCTGTTGGTGACTGATTGCTAACAATTGCTTTGGACCACACTCTTGTCCCAGAGCTTTAAGCAGACCCCAGGAATACTGAGTCACCACATTCCTCTGACACATTGGGTAATGGAAATGGTGAAAGGGTGAAACCTAAAACCAACGCCGCTGCCAAGAAACAAATAAAAAATAGGGTTTGGAAGGGATATATAGAAATTATTCTTGAGGGTATAAAACAACCTCTAACTACTAGTGGCTCGGATGAGGTCTTCTTGTGGACAAGATGTTCTACATCTGCGTATTCATTTCCTGCATCTTTCTTTGGTGCATCTAATGCAGACTAAATTTGCTCCCCGTCTGATGCAGTATGGCAAACTGCACATAATAATGAACTGAAAGGCCACGCTGTGCCTTCAGCGGTACGCCATGCCCCAGAGGGCGGCAGACCAAAGTTGCACTTTTTGTCCTGGTGGTAGGCGTGTGCTAGGAATCCAGACATCTTCGGCTGAAGATCAGTGTGGCTGGAGGTGAGCATGGCCATAGCACATTGATATTCCATCAATTTTCTTGCGTAGAAAAGACTTAAGATTGCATACAAATGAAGAAATAATAAAAAGTTAAGTTTAAGTCAAGTTCTGAAAATTTAAGAAACGCCAAACTGAAAGTTGACTGGTCAACTTTAATTTAGGCTCCTTCCTTGTACAATGGCATTTTGATTCTGTCTTTAATTACATGATCACTTAATGTTTGTTTCACAAGATCATTTCCTCATTCAGTGCAAAGCAGTTGCCCAGGCAACCTTCATCTTTGCATTTTCAAATTTTGAGTGCTCAATTCAACAGTGTTTTGTTGTTTTGTTTTGTCGTGTTTTATTCCTTCTTCTTTTTTTTTCTTTTTTTTTTAATTATTTGTAAGGAATAACT
This sequence comes from Oxyura jamaicensis, assembly GCF_011077185.1. Taxonomy (NCBI): domain Eukaryota; kingdom Metazoa; phylum Chordata; class Aves; order Anseriformes; family Anatidae; genus Oxyura; species Oxyura jamaicensis. The sequence continues at coordinate 3,696,443 of NC_048895.1, forward strand.
GCGGCCCACTCTGGGTGGTTTCCTTGGGGATGTACATTGCTTCTCTGAGAGGAACGAAGTTCTCTGCGAAAGCGCCCGTTTTTCCACGACCATGGAAATAACTGTTCTGGCAGCCAATTGCTCCTCCACTTCCCCAGCCAAAACAAGGCTGCAGACGACAAGTGCTGCTGAGACATCTCTCTCCTGAGGTCCATCGCAGCAGAAAGCACCACAAATGCTCAAAATGTTCCCAAACCTACCTCCAAATACTTGAGACCGACCTCCAACCAAAATCACGTGGCCGCTGTTTAAGCTACCTGGTGATCCCCAGCCTCCCAGCGTCCACACCCGGTGCCGGCATGACAAGGGATGCAGCAGCGCAGAGTGAGATATGCTCGTGGCTATCTCAGCGCTACGTTACTTACTGTTCCACCCTGGCCCCCAATTAACTCCCTGCTCCAGCCTCAAATCAATTAGGTTTATGCCCCTGCCCAGTTCTCTGTGTGCTCCAGTCTCACATCAATTCTGCCTGCAGTGATTTAGCAGTGATTTAGCCCCTGTCTCTAACATACCACTTACCCCCCATGACACTGCAATCGTGCTACATTTATTTCCTCTTCTTTCCATGCTTCTCCCCGCCCCTCCTCAATATGGGAAATTTGTCAAAGCACACCCTTTTGCCCGGAGTTGTTTTGCTTTCACAAATTAACACTTCCCAATAACAAAATAGTTTGCTGAACAAGAAGGGAAAAAAAAGTCCCCACACAGCATCTGGTGAGAGCTCTGTGGCCTCAGCCCTCCCTCAGCTGATGGCTCCCCTCTTCAACAACCTTTCACTGCAGCTCTTCTGCCCCCCGGCACTCCTGGCTTTCCTCTGGGAGCTTCAATACGATGACGGGAGGAGCCCCTGTCTTTTTTATGATGCTCATTTTTTTTTCAGTTTGGGGAATGGGGGAAGCTTGGCAATCTAAGCTGTTCGCATCCAATTGCACCAAAGCTCTCCTAGACAGACCTGCTAGCGAGGTCGGTGTCACCACTGGGACAGGGTCCCAAGGGCTGGAACTCTGCCTGTGCTGTGCCCGGGGCTCAGCACCAGCCAATGCTTCTCCAAAATGCTGCGTTTTGCCAGGAAAAGCCTGTCGGTGTTTTCAGGTAATCAAGGCATTGGTTTGCACTGGGTCAATCATATGTGAAACCCTGCAAGGTCACAAGGAATTCTCACCTCTGCTCTTTGTTCTATCACTATTTGGGTTCCTTTGGGATTCTTGGGCAAAAAGTTGGGCAGTGGGATAAGGAGTGACCCAGCTCCGCCTTTGCTGGCCTTCGTTCTTCTGAATTTGCCATTCTGGGGCTAAGCAAGCAGGCCTTTCCTGGCCTGAAAAAATACGGCCATAAATGGTTCATTTTTAGCATGCTGGTGCTCTGGGAAGGTGGGGGCAGTAGTGCTGGGGTGTGGGATGCATCGTGGTTTAAAACGGGAAATTTTCCTGCTCCTGACACACAAGAAAAAAGGGGTTTGGGGAAATACCTTACTTAATTTAAGACATTTTTCATCAGTAATTAATGTTTCCAACCTCCTGACCAGGTAAGGAAGGCAAAAAGATGTTGTTATTCCCCATTTCACAGCCAAAGAGCCCAAGACAGCCAAAGGCTGCAGCGCATCCCCAGATCCCCGCTGTGCAGGAAGCTTTGGTCCTGCTCCAACCAAGGGATTCTCCCACTGATTTTAACAGGACCCAGCTCGAACCCACAGCGAACTGCAGCCCCACTGCCCTCTGTGGGGCACCAGAAACTGTCCCGGGCTGGGGACAAGCTGGCAGCTCGTGGTGCTGACAGGCAGAGGGACAGGCATCAGTCAGCAAGGAGCTTCAGCTCACGGTTGCACAGATTTGGCGTAAGCTCAGGATCCTCTGGTCCTACCACCCCGCTGCTTCCGGAAGCTTAACGTATTATATTTCTAATGCTAAAACACTTGTGGATCCCTGCCTTATAAAACATGCAAAAATGCCATCTGCAGTTAGGATGACTAACTCCAAGCACGCAGTCCTACCACAGATCCCTTCGCAGCTTTCTTCGTTTCATTGCTAAACACTTTTCAAGAAAGAAAGAAAATCCATTTTTAGTGCTAATGCCACCTGCAGGTTTGAAGAAAAACAGTTGCAAGATCCTTGCAAACTGAACAAACATGCCTTTTTTTTTTTTTTTTTCTCCTTCCCTATCTAACCACAAGGAATGTTACTGCACACCTGCACCTTTTTGTGAAGGGAAATGATTTGGGGCATTGACAAGGAGACCTTTTCTCGCTGCATGGCTTATGTTATCTGCTTGTGGAAACTTCCTCGTTCCTAGCAGCTGGTGGTTCATGGGAAGGCAAAAATAAAGCATCCAGCAGCAGTTTTTACTGATGTTGCTTCTGTGTCCGTAACTGCTCCTGGCTCCTGCGCCTCAGCAAGAGGTAGGAATCTGGGCCTCCAGCCTCGAGATGTCTGAATCAGGTGGATGTGAAATTGGGGCATAGCCACCGTGTTCTCACTGCCCAGACACTGACCGGAGATGCCTGGAGCTGTGCTTCAACGCTGCACACAAACACCAACGATGGAAACACAGAACCCATCCCTGACCAGTGAGGCTGGGATTTCGTGCTCCAAGCACGAAATCGGGAGCCCCAACTCCTCATTTTGGCACTAAGTGCCCTCACCAGGGCGCTTTGGAGCTCCGTTTCCACTTGTTCAAAGTGCAGTTACTGACCCCAGCTGGAGTCCTACCAGTAGGAGCCAACCTGCTCTGAAGACATAAAACAAACCCACCCACCCAACACCCCTAGCCAGTTGCACACCCATTACCCAGAGCTGTTGCTGGCCTCGCTGCCGCCAGCAGCCATCGCCCGCGGGGAACGATCCTCTTGCCCATTTCTCCTCCACAGGCACACGTTCTCTTGCTTCTCTCCCAGGCACAAGCAGCACAGCTTTAGAAGCAGCCTTGCTGCTCGAAGCCCTGCTGCGAGGAGCCCCACCGCTACCACCAACGCATCGCTCTCTTTCGCACTGGGTTTCCAACGAGGCCGCAGCCCCTGCCCTTGGTTGCGGGGTCGTTCTTCCCCCCCCATGGATTGTATCTTGGAAGCAGTGAGCAGAGACTGATCAGTCAGGCGTATTTGATTTTTTTCCCCCCAAAAACGGGCATTTTGGACCTACATTTTGTAACCACTGGGCCTCAGTACGTGAGGGCTGCACACCCCCTGACATGATGTAACGCTGGATGCGATGACATGGTGTTGTAAGAACAGGCAGCAGTAATGTGGAAAAGCCCTTTCTGGCTCTAATAGGCAGCCGGTGACACAGGTGAAACACCTACTGCACCACTTAATAAAATTATTTTAATTTAGAAGGAGAATGAAGAAATGGAGACAATTACCTTAGTGGATCTGACAGGCAACCCTAAACGGATCCTCAACATCCTCGGCTTGGGCCATTTTTATCCCTATGAATAATGATAAAATGACTCAGAAGAGATGCCCGAGGAAACACTGCGCACTCCCAGCCTGGATAACGTTAATAAGGAAGGCTCCCAGCTGCACAGAAGGGAAACCTGGGCAAACGAGAGGGTTTTTGCTTGTGCCCCTTTCCCTTGAAGCTCCTGCCTGCCCTCCCGCACCGCGCCGCACACCGTCACCGTCACCGCACCAAGTCCCCGGCTGGGCGCAGGTTTGCTCCAGAAAGAGTTGGCAGCACCTACATGGGCAGAAAGAGCTGGGCTTAAAAATCAAAGTTTCGAGGGGAAGAAATGCTCGTGCCACCAAGTGCAAGGCGCTCCCAGCCAGGGGCAAGGCGAAGTCCCCCCCTGCGCTGAGCGGTGCCCAGTGGCACGGTGTGCCGGGGGGCTGCTGCCCCACTCACCGGGGCAGGCTGGCACAGCACGGGGCTGGGTGGACACACCGTCTGTTCCACTATGGCAACTCCTATTTTCCTGTGAAAATACGGATTTCATGGTGCAAGATCAGTTCTGTCAGATTAAATCAAAATGCAATAATCACTGAGCAATTGCCATCTGATATCTAAATACCCCCCCCCAGCCTTATCCTGGTGCTAATTTTAAAACAGACACCTCTGAGGAGATTTTTTTTTTTCTTCCAGGGAGAGGAATAAAAATCCTCTGAAGTGATAAAAATTAATCTCAATTCCTGTTAGTTTCAGTGACAGCGATTGTAGCAGTCGCACAGGCTGTCCGGCGGTATTCCGGGGATGAATTCCGCATCTCAAAACAAGCCGGAGGAGCCCGAGGGACGCTGGTTTGCACGAGGATTATTTCCCCCTCCCCAAAGCCCGTGTCCCAGTGCAACTTGTGGGGCAGCCAGCTGCGGGAGCGGCTGCTCCTTTAAGACCAGATGTAACTTGCAGATCAAAAGGGCACAGCGTTCACCCATGTCATTGTCCCTGAAAGATCAAAACCTCCTTATAGACTTGGTGCAATATCTGTTCTTTTAAGGTAGTTTACATTTTTCTCCTCCTCTTCTTTTTTTTTTTATTATTATTTTTTATATTTTTCTTACAGCCCCCACTTCTCCTTTCCTCCATCTATTCTTATCACTTTCGAATTACAGAGATCTATTTTCAGATGAGCGTGCCGAACAAAACCTTCATCTGTTTTTTTTCCCTCTCTCTCTCTCTCTCTTTTTTTTTTATTTCCCAACATGGCGGTACGTGCTTATGCCCGCTATCTGCATAAGTCTTTTGTGTATTGCTAATGGAGTGCTGGAATTGTGGCAGCTCTGCGCGGGGAATACATGTGAGCAACAATATGCTGACAGACCCCTCGGTGGAATCTAATCTGTTCCAGCTCATGCACTCCTCAGAAACTATTTAACTTTCATTAAACTGTGTTTGATATCAGCTAAATAGAATGCATACGGCACCAATATAGCTCATATGGTCTCATTCATTCGATCACAGCAGTGCTTTTTTCTTATATTTTCCCCCCACTTGTGTCAGTACCCGGTATAGCTGGGTAAATAGGAGACCTTTGAAGATATAGTTAGTACTCAGATTTCTTTATTCTTTTGTGCTGGTTTCTTAGTGTTGAAACAGTGATTCATGTATGTCTCAGACAGCCTCCATTAATTTCATGTAATGTAGCTTTTATCTCGTAGCTGGGACAACTATCTCCAGCGCTGTCTCCCTACAGCATCTCGCACACAGCCCACCGCCTGCCCACCCCCCAGCGCCCCTTTTTCTCCAGCGACCAGCTCGTTTCTGGAGAATTTACTTTTGTTTTGTTACCTTTGGGGGGTGGGGGGGGGAGGAATGGAAAAAAAATAAATAAAGAGGCTAAGATTGCTGAGAAGTAAGGTAAAGATCTTTCTGTCCGCGTGGATGTCTTTATGTTTCACGTAGGGAGAAGAAAAGGCAGGGGGAGCAGGAAAGGGAGGGCTTTGTGGGGAGTGGGCTAAAATATCTTTGGTGGCAGCGGCTGGATAACAGTTTTTTTAACCTATTCACAGCGCACTAATTTGATTATGAATGCAGCACAGTAGGAGCATGCAGTTTCTGGTGAGCGGGAGGAGGGGGTGACGGGCGCTGGATTTACAAGCCTGGGCTGTTCAAAAGTTTGAACGGTCAAAGGCGCCTTAAAAAAAATTATCAAGACCAAACACCCCCCCCCAACCGTCATTTAACCAAAAAAATAAAAAAAATCCCCAAAGCCAAACCTGCGAGCCCTTCAAATCAAGCCAAGCTGCAAGTGGGTGTATCAGCACCACAAATAAACGGTGCGATTGCATTTGTAAATAAAAGGAGAGTAAAAGGTGGTTCCTTCCTTCCTTCTCGTTTTTTTCCTTCCTCTTGAGCGATCTGAAGGCATTAAAGGCTCCTTCACCTTAAGAGGAGGATGGCAGAGGGAAAGCAACATCAATTTGATTGGGAAAAGTGAAAGCGATTACCTTATGCTTTCTTTAAAGATTTTTTTCCAATTATGTTTTATTAAGTCCAAAGGAATAATCACATTTTTTTTTTATATTGCTTAAGAGAAACAACATGGGGTCCTTTGGTAGAGGGAACCCAATTATTTGGGATATTATTTTGTGAAACCTTTTCATTTTATTAGTATACCAGAGGGTTTTCACATTCGCAAGGCTAAATCCTGACTATTATTACTTTTTTGGAAGAAACATCTCACTGGGGCAATTAATTTTATACATTAACACCAGTCGCTGCCGCATCACGCGCTTTAAAGAAAAAAAGAGAAGGCAAGCAAGCCTCGCGCTCGGTTTGTCCTTCGGTTCATCAGGGGGTCGCCGACGCCGGCCCAGGTAACACAAAAGGGGCTTTATCGAGGGAAGATGTTGTGCAGCACCTCTGGGATGTCCTGGCTGGTGCCAGGCTCATGGCAGCGTGCCCTACCTGCCCCTGGAAGTCACGTCCTGCAGGGGAAGCTTCGCTCCAGCACCTGGCCGGGCTGAGCAGAGAAGGGCTGGCGGCCACCAGCCGAAAGGCTGATCCAAAACTTATTGAGATAAGCTTATTGACAGCTTTACTATAGGTTATCCATCTCATTAATAGCGCTAACAGAGGCTAATTGAAAACGTATCGTCTATTACTGTGTTAGCCTTCATTTTGGGGCATTTTTGTCAAAGTATCCTAGGAAGGAGTGATTAACCCTCTGCTGTCATTTCCCCCGCTCTGCACAGGCGTGGTGGCAGGAAGGAGGTCAGCCCGATTTCACCCAGGGCCACCAAGCCCCAGTTCTGAGGCAATGAGGTCAATGGCTGTGGTTGCCGGTACCAGGAGCCCAAGGATAAAACCTGCCTCGGTGCTGCAGGAGGAGTGTGCCCACGGCCGAGGTCAGTGTTTGTGCTGCACCAAGCATAGGCTCCCCCCTCCCAGCTCCTCGTGGCTCTGCTACAGGTGGGCAGCAGCAGCCACAGCCTCTCCTGATGCTTTTCTCTTTCAAAAACATGAAAAAAATGTTGTTGTAGGACGATAAACTGCAAAACCCTAGCTAGAGCCCCAGCTCACTGAGAGGAAAGGTGGCACCGTGGCGTGCTCCTGCTTGCCCTGTCCCGGGGCCACCTCAGAAGGATATTCATCGATTTTCCTCCAAATTGGAGCCAGCACAGCTCCAATCCATGCTAAGGCCACCCTGCAGGGACTTTGGGCACCCGGCTGTCCCCCAACACGAAGTGACAACTTCATCCTGAACTTTCACATCACAGAAATTAAGGATGTTTGCAAAGTCCCCACGCTTATCATGCTTCTCCGCCAACGGGGCGATGCTGAGCACCCACCAAACCCGTGGGTTCGGGGTTCAGCCCTTCACGACTTTGAACACTATGCCTCAAGCCCCATAGCAGCCTGCAGCGTGCACAGTTCCCTTTTTATAGTTACGCCACAACCTCTGCTTTCACTCCCATGCACCGCTGCTGCCGGCAGGCGGTGCGGAGATGCCCCCGTACCTAAGGCTGCACCGAGGGGCAGACACCCCAGGGCGGCCACGCTGCCTCCAGCCGGGCACAGCTCCCAGAGACGGCTCGGACTGGCAGCCTCCGCTCAGCGCTCCGCTCGCTGCAGAGCAAACCGTGGCATATTGGTCGGTCTCGCTGCCAAGCGCTGTGGCCGTGCCCTCTCCGCAGCATCCAGCTCCAAACACGCTTGACGGGCACTCTCCGGGGGGACTGCCTGCGCCGGCTGTACACGGCTAACATATGTAGGTACACCTGAAAGCTACAGCCTGCCACTTCGCGTGGACCTCACTGGGGTACCTTTGCTCTTTTGCCACCAAGGGTTAATTTTCTAATGGCTGCTTTGCTGCTGAAGCTGGCCAAGTTTTTCATCGCCCGCAGAGCACCACAAGCTGTGATTTGGAGCCAGAAAACACCATTAATTTTCTAAATAGGAAGGATCACATATGTAAACTGTCTGGGTCTATAACCAGTTGGGCAGGTAGAAGGCAAAGAGAAGGAAAGAGGATTTTTTTTTTCCAGGCACCTAAACAAAACAAACCTGAGGCCGCTCGCAGCTCCAAAGTTTCTCGGGAAACCCCGGCCCCCCCTTATCTTCCCCCGCACCCCCACCAGGCACGCTCTTGGCCTCACCCGTGGCAGTACGCATTTTTCCTGGAAAAGGTCAGCTTGATGATTTATTGAGCAGTTATTGAAGCTTTCACACGAGGCGATATGGAAAAGCTACTGGAAAAAAATCAAGGGAAGACCAAATACAGGTAACAGACCGCAGTTTGCGCCATCCACCCCAGGGTCCCCCCGGGGCATCGGGTGCCACCGAGCTGCCAAGGTTTGGCAGCAGGACACGAGCCCGAGCAGGAGCACAGCGCTGTGGTGGCCGGGAGGCAGGGACGGGGACCCTGCGGTTCTGCCCGCGTGCAGCCACCCGCCACCGCCTGCCTGCCTCGGTTTCTCTCCACCAGCTGGCGTGCAGACATCCACCACAGAGGGGTGCTCTGGGCCTTAATTAATTAATTAACACCTCATGCGAGGTGCTTGGAAGGCATTTGGTGGAGGGGGACTACCACAGTGCATGATATTAAACAGTGGTAAACCAAAAATTATATACATATATATATATTTTTATGACCGTTTTTCCAGCAAGCCAAGAACCTGGAGCAGAATTATTATTTTTATCAAGTTCCTCAATAACACAAAGTCACAAAAGGCGGTGATGGTTTGCTTCCAGATGCCACGCAAATACGAGAGCAACCTCAGGCTGGTTTGTGGCCGTCACAGCAAGGCCGCCTTTGAGGGCCGGATCCTGCACCTAGTCGCACGGCCGCAGACACCCCGGGCAGGCGCAGCCACCACCGCAGGACTGGGTCCTTGTTTAGCCCAGTGCTCGCACCCTGACCCTGCCAACAACCACTGTCCCTCCCGAGGAGGGGCACAGCCCGTTCAGGGCTGCTCGGGGCCCAGCAGCACCCGCTTGGTCCCTGGGATCCTCCCCGGCCTGCGGCGGGGAGCGCGCCTGGGCTGCCTGCCCGGGCTGCACTGTGACCTGGCTTCAAAGTGCCAGAAGAGGTTCCCCGGCTCCCTTTGTGCCGCGCAGTCTCTTAATTGCACTTTTAAACACAGTGTAATTTTTGTAATTAACATTATGGTTTCAGAGGGCAGAGAAGCCTGCACTATGCTAATTACAAACTGGAGTAGTCGGCACAGAAATTCAAGGCTCCGGTTACCGGGGCCGAATGCAGTTTTTATGAAGGATTTCAAAGATCCTCCGTGGGCTCTGTGTTCTGAGTTATCATTAGCATTTGATAACATAAAGAATTTTTATAACATGTGACAGATTTCGATGTGAAGATTTTACCTGATAACTGGAAAATTTACATAAAGACCTTCATTAACTCTCCGCTCACATTACTGCCTGCATAAGAACTACGGCGTGCTGTCTCCCTGCAAGATGGGGCCGGGGAGCCAAAGAATTTGTGCTTTATAATAAAATTTATAGTACGTTACGAAGGGAGGTTATAATAATCCTCAGTGATGTTGGGAATCAGAGCAATTCAAAGAGTGAAGGAGAGTGCGAGGGGTGATGGGAGAGGATATTTCAGGACTGCCACGCGCCAGAGGGGTGCGGGCTGCAGCACAGGCTGCGAGGGCGGGCATGGAACTTCCCAGGGCAGGCGCTCAGCAGCACAAACCACCCCCAGCACACCGAGCCACGGGCTGTGACCCCTCTGGCTCATTTGCCCTGTGGTCTCTGGGATAAATGAGAATTTAACATCAGTCCTGCTGCCTCCCCGCTTGCTGCTGGATACATGCTGCTGGATGCGGAGCATCACCTCTGTGGGACGCATCGTCCTTCACGAGGGATATGTTTCCTTTGCAATTACAGAGGTAACATGTACCATGGAACAACATCATCACAGATTTCCAAGTCCCCAGAAACAATTAGTACAAGCTTATTGGCATCTCTCTTACAGCTGACACCTCCTATCTCCACAGACAGTGTGGTATTTCCCAGAGGTTAGACCACTCCAAGCCATCACCCACTGAAGTCTGCCCAGCTGCACCTCCTGGATCCTTTATCTTCCAGCTAATTCATACTTATTCTCTTCTTCAGTAAATAACTGAAATTGCTCACCAGCACAGTGCCACGTGGATCACAAACTTGCATAAGCAGAAAGCCAAAAGAAGCTGATGCACACGGAGCAAGCAAGGACATGGCCGGACCTTAACAAACTCACCATGTTAGCCTCCTGTCATATGGCTTCTTTGCAGCTTTTTGATGCTTTCAGCACCCATTTCTGAACATCTTCCCAGGCCAAAAACCTCCCCAGAACCCTCAACTTTAGTTAAGGCAAAACACCTAACTCGTACTGCAGGAAAACCCAAGCAATCTCCAGCTGATGCATAAGCCCCATTCCTCAAGCCCCCAGTTGCACTGTCAAAGCACACGATCTATCTCACGAGCCTCGCACAGTCCTGTTGCATGGGGAACAACCCCGCTGGGTTGTCAGAGTTCCCTTTGCAAAGGGATCTCCCTTTTTTCCAGTTTTGCAAACTCGGTGCTCGGAGAAACCAAAAAGCAACCTTAGATCAATGATCAAACTTTCGTAGTAGATGGCTTTTATTTTTACAAAATATTTGCTTCCAGCAGAGTGTATCTTAATTTACAAATGCAGAAATCTGTCATTAAGCTTTGACCCAGCTTCATGGCATTGTCAAATGCAATAACGTATCTTTTAATAGTTTTATATCAAGTAAGGATATAACATATCATTAGTTTAAATGTATTTGCAAGCAATTACCCCCACCAGGATATTTGTGAATGCTCATGCAAAATTGATGAAATTCTGACATGCTTAAACATTGTTCATTTAGCTCTATTCCTTATGTATAGAAAAAATAGAATAAATAATTCTGCTGCCACTTGCAAACTACCGTTCGGCATTTTCATTCTGCTCATGGTTTCTGTCCTGCCTTTAAACTATAGCCTTTGGTGATCATTTGGAAAAACAGTTTCATATATGTTTAATTTTAAATAGATGTACTAGATTATTCATTCCTCTTATTATTGTTCAATGCAGTAATTTAAACATGGACTAGATTTACTGCATGTCAGCTGCCTTTCTTTTACAAAATGGGATAAATTATTAAATGAGTAGAGGTTGTTTGACAACGGGTTTTCCAGTACTTCACAAAAGAAAGACCTTTGACATTCAGCTGTCTTTTGAAAAGAATAAAGAGTAAATCAATTAAGTCTCTATGCTGCGGTTCAAAAACACGCTGTTATGGCACATTCTTGCTTACCTCCAAGTTGACTTGGGAAGACTCAACCCAGTGCAGCAGTACCGCTAGGTAAATTATTGATTTAATCGTCAGGTTGTCTCGCAAGCAGCACTCCGGCCCAGCTACCTTAAACAGCCATTTCTACAGCTCCTCTGCTCCTTCCCCGAGCTGGAGAAAACCATCGATATCAACCTCTGCTAACATTTGGCACCACCTCAGAAGACCTTTTTAAAAGGTACTGATTTCTGGCTGCATCCAGCAAAGGCGAAGGCTTTCTAAGGAGAGATGTCTTCATTGCCTCTGCTGAGGACGCTTTGGGTTGATGAGCTTTTATGTGAGGTTTTCAGGAAAGCTGAGGGAACGTCAGGCGCAAGGCGCTGAAAGCTGCGATCCAGCTCGGGTACCAGGATATTCCCTGGCAGGGAAAGCCCTGAGTTGATGGAAAACTACACCAGCGGACCCAGTAACAGATCTGTTCCTTCTCGTTCCTGTGGCCACTACTAATTGCTGCATTTACTGCAAAGGTTGCAAAGCGTTTGGGGTGCTTTGGAAGGAAGAGAAATGTATTGGCTTAAGATATGTCAGCAAAATGACATAATTTAACCTAAACCTTTAAGCCAAACAAAACAAACAAAATCTAATTACAAATTAGAGAATTAAAAAAAAAAAAAAGTCAATTTAGTCAAAGCAAAATCTAACCAAAAGCTCATTTTCTTTACCTGATTTAGAAGCACTGCACCAGAGGCACCAATTCCATCGACAGCCACCTAACTCCGCAGTACAATGAAATGATGTGGGTGTACACGATGGAGTCTGGAGTTTGCAACCCAGCCTTGGCATCGTGCAAATTTACAGATCAGCGCTCTTTTGGTCTCTCTCTTTTTTTTTTTCTTTTTTGGCTCTGCAGAAATCAAGGATGAGTGTTTTGCTCAGTCACAATTAAGATTTGTTTAATTTCAGTGACTGTTCTCGATCGCATCTTGTATCTTTTTGATCGTGTTTTTCTATTCCCAAGCAACACAAAACATTGTATATGCTAGGGGCCAACCCAGGACATAAAGGGAAATCACAGAGGTTACACACAGTGTAACTCTGGAGTCTCCTAAGTCCCTTCCTTGCTGGTGAAGGATGCTCCCCGCTACCTTTAGGTTGGAGTTTTGTTCACTCAAGCTTTTAGCATCCCAAGTGGCGGGATTTGCATCAGCTCTCCTGGGAGGCTGCTCCTGCCTGGAAGCTTTCCATGCTATTCACCTCCAGGTTTCTATTTCTCGGCTTTCCCTCCAGGAGAAGAGCTTTTTGAGCAGCATGACAGCTCGCACGAGGTCTCTGGGCCTGAGGACTCCCCCAAGGCCACCTCTGCTCAGGGGTGTCGGGGCTGTGGCTGCCACCGAGCAAGAGGGAGATGCATAAATTTTTAAGCCAGAGATTATTTAAAATTATATGTGTATATAAAGTTACCTCTCTTCCCATAAATAATTTCCAGGCTGCAATATTTTGCCTTGTGGCAGAAAAACAAAGGCAGCAAATGTGAGTTTTGCAACTATGTTTTCTTGGGAGGGGATGGGGCAGCTTGTACACAGCCCACTTGGGAAGCAGCTCGCCAGGATTTTGCAAACTCTCACAATCCTACTTTAAAGTATTGCTCGCAGAGAAAAGGTTAAATGAGGTTTAAGTGCCACATAATAAACCTTCACTGTTCATAAAGTCGCGTGATAAATGCGTGTGTGGTTGCTCTGGATAAAACCGCCGAGGTCGGAAGGCGAAGTTGGGAGGCGACGGCCCCGGGGACCCAGCGTGATGGAGACACTGGAGCCTGCCGGTGCGATACGGGGTAACTCCGTGCCCACCACAGGCACGCTGCTTGCTCAAAATAAGAAACTTCAGATTGCAATTCGCTCGCGACTTTGAACCCCAGTCGAATGGCTCCTGTACGCACCTCTGGCACGCTTGGTCCTGATGGGGAAGCGAAGCGGCGGCAGTTTCAGCACCCATTGGGGAACGGGGCTCGCCAAGACCCCGAAAGCGAGCGACGACCGTGGAGGTCAGCACCCGCTCCCGCCACGCGGGCAGGGAGGCACCTCGGCGCAGGGAAGGGCCCGCGGCAGCAAAGGGAGTTCGGCACCGCTGACTGCGCTTCAGACGAGCAGAATGGAGCTTCAATTATTATTGTTATTTTAAAGCGAAACTCTGATTGCTAGGGGCATCCCAATTTTATCGAGCTCATTTTATTTTCCCTACGTTTATTTGAATAATATGTCCTCTGCTTGCAATAAAAAATGCCATATACCCCATCATCACAAGTAGCAGTTTATATAAACATAGCATTGTCCTGATGAGTTCAGAGATGAACCCATTCGTTTATAGAATTTCTCCAGAATTTGTAATATTTATGATTTAGAAAACAAACCAAAAGGGAAACGTCCTGTATGGTGAGGAGCTGTTGTGCTTGCAGATTTGATTCACAAGGTATGGAAGTGGTCGCAGGATAACAATCATGTGGTGTTTGTTTTTTTAAAAAAAGTAATAATAGCAATAAAAAAGCACAAACTTTCAGTATAGTCTCCTCCCTTCGGACACTCGGAGACAGGGCACTTTCAGCTCTGATGGGGGCTAAAATTCAATGCCAGGGTGGTCGAAACCCCCCTGTGCCAGCATTTTAAGAGCATTAGGCTGCTTCTGTGTGTTGCGTGTGATGTTGGTGCAACCACAGGGGGTCCTGGAAAGAGCAGGACCCAGAGGTTCTGTGGGGTGGACAAGGACGGGAACCCCAGTGACATGTAGGACAAGAGGAGACAACCAGGTCAAGGACCTTCGCTCATCCATTGCAGGGATATGGGAGAGACTTTGTAGAGGATTAAAAATGCACTGAAGTCTGAAGAATGGAGTAAATGGGAGAAGGATTTCGTTCCTTCGTTATGCCAAGCCCAGATGCTCCATCTGGTGAGAAGGAAAAGGGATTTCCCCCATGGGACATCTAACAATAAGGACTTTACATCAGCAGCACATCAAGAGACGATATTACTCTAAGTGCCTTAAAATAATAAATAAAAGAGAGTCCTTTTAAAGAGGTTTCTTCACGGGTTGTATCCTTCAAAGCCAATACAGAGATAGAATTGCACATTGCCGCGGTGCCCGTTAAGCATCAAACGTCATGGTGGGAAAGATCAGGCGACTCCAAAAGGGGATTTCTTTCCCCTGCCCCATGCTGTAGGATGCCCGTGGCAGGCAAGCCATAAACCGAGTGGTTTATACGAGGGCTGGCAAACGTTCAGTTGCAAGCAGAGGCATTGCACAGGCGAGGCGCTTGTTAGTGTAAGGGCCCATCCATAAATTGTGTTTTTACAATAATTTCCTTCAAATTGGATTGTCGTCATGATCAGAGAGCCATTTACTGGAAGCAATTGCTAATTACACACATGTCCCCTGTAGGGAGGATGTACAGCAAAATGAGCATTTTGGAGGGAATTTCTTGTGTTTCGTACCTCCTACAATTTCACCCGTGGAAGTTTTCCAGCAGGCCAGACTCTGAAGTTCTTCCTCATTTGACTTCAGCAAGAGCTTTGGCTCAGCACAGCCCTGCGAGACTCTGCTGTATATGTTTTGGTCAATTACAAAACAAAACATGAATACAAACACTCTTTGAATCACTCCAAAAATCCCGTAGGACACCTCATTCGTCCTGCTGACAACTAAAGGATTTCGGTTTCAGCCCGTTCCCACCTCAGTTTTCGCTGGCCAGCCTGGCGTGGCTTCCCCCCATCTCTTGGGAGACCACTCCACAGATCACTAGACGTGTTTTTTTCCATGGCATCACTCTAAGTTTTCCTTTGCTCAGTTTCATCCCATTACTCCTTCCACTTAAAATATCCCAAATAAATCCTCTTACACATACCCCAGCAGCTTTTCTTGTCTATCCACATTCCTCACCAGAAACATCTTTAACCCTGCTCCTAAGCAAGTTAACAAGCCAGATCTGCTAAGGATGGATTTCACTGCTTTGGCAAGCAGCTGCCTGAAGAGGTATGTTTACTCCTAATTTCAGGTCCTGTACTTTTATGGCTGCTTCAAGACCCCTGCACGTTGCCTTAGCAATGTTTTGCTACCGCAGGGGCAGGGCTGTGCTCAGGGGCAGCCCCAGGCAGCCGCAGGTGCCCAAGCCGTGCCACCCCTCTTCTTTGGCTTACCAAGGAGCACCCACGGCCAACTTTGGCTATGGCACACAACCCCAAGTGTTCTGGTCTTCCTCTCCCCACCAACTTTTCCCCTGCATGTGCCCACCATGCACTGAGCACCAGCGTGTCTACATTGGAGGAGCTGAACAGTACGTGGTCAGCGATGATGTTTCAAAGAGCGTTTTCCCACAGCACTGGCAATTCTGGAGTTGGGATATTTTGCTATTTCTTGTGAAAATGCTAGCTAGAAAAATATCCTCTTGCTTCTTTTACTAAATTTACAGGCAATCCACAGAAGAAAACATTTAGAAAATACATAGCTAAGGACAGCAACTATTTCCTCCTTCTCATATGACAAAATACAACAAATCACCCCGATAATTACAGCATCACGCGTCAGGACCCGCAGGAGCTGCCTGCAAGAATGATACATCCTTGGCCATGCAGTTACCTTGTGATATCCAGAGAAACCCACTTGGGTGAAAGCAGCTCCACTCCTGGAGCAACCCCACTGCAGGCACTGGGGTTCCTCCAGCGATTAACCTGAGCGGTATCTGTAGCGCAGACCACTCATGTTGTATTTCGTAGCTGCAATAAAGAACTACAGAAACTATCCGCGTTACTCCCCTTCGGCTGCGTGGGATTCTTTCAATAGGGGTATCGTGGGGGAGAGCAATGACTGCTATTATCTTCTTTAGAGACCTTGGGGTTTGGACAAGAGCTGGTGAAAGCAGCTGGGGTAAAGCTTTCTCCAGCAGGAACTCCCATTTTGTCAGAGCGGGCCTTGGTGCAGGGAACAAGCACATTTCGACAGCATTTCATTCAGAGCCAAACTGAACCACAGTGTTTTGGTGAGAATAGACTCCAAAGTTAAACTTCATTGGAACAGAGCGAGTCAATTATTCATTGCAAAAGAAAAAGTTGTTCTGAACTGTTACTTTACATTATATTCCTAATTATAAAAGAAAAGAAACGCATAATTGGAATGAAACCTTTTGATTTATTGAACTAGAACATTTTGACTAATTCAAAATAGCATGTCCTAGAAACGTGTTTTTCACAGGCAATTTCAACTTTGTGCTTTTGTTCCAATTCAGAACAAAATTACAATTTGAAATCACAATTTTCCCAGTTCAATAGAAAAGATGATGTCTGAGAAAAGCACGCAGCTCACACAACCCTGATGGCCATATTACAGGTAACTCCATGTCCAGAAACTCTGAAGCAGCTTTAGGGACTTCTGAATGGAGAAGACGGGGTGCTGAGCAGCGCGGGAACAAACAGAATAATTGTAAAGATGCAGAAGTCAGATAGGAAATACAGTGCTGTTCCTCAAATGAGATATCATCAGTTGTGTGTGTGTAAGGATGTGTAACAACCCTCAGGGCAACTGACTCAAAGCTCATAATTCAGTGGTCAAAACAAACCATGGGCATCCCTAAATGACCCCATCGTTAGATTTAGGCATGATTCTGCTGTATGGAGGTTGGTTTGCAGCATTCTGGCTTCATGCCCTTCATTATATGCTGTAGAGCTTATAGTTTTTGTTTAACCCACACTTTATCACAGCTCAAGGGTTATAAGAGGCTGCAAGATTTGACTGCAGCTTTTGGCCGTGTGTGATAGGGAGCTGTGCTACACCCTGGTGGCACGATGGTGCCTCCAAAAAAATCTGTTCCTCTCGGGAAAGGTGTCACTACCTCTGCCACTGCTCCCTGACGTCCCATGCCTGACGTCCTGCTCCCTTTGGAGAGCAGGTCAGGGAAGGAAGGAAGCATTTGAGGGAGGAGATCTGAAGGGCAAAAGTTTCCTCAACAGCATTCATTCAGGAAACCTCCTTCTCCCCAAAACGTTTAAATATACACATTTGCTTTAATGTGTATTTAAATTTTGAAGTATAAACGCTCAAAGATCCATGAAGTGAAAGAGCAGAGGTTCTCATCCCTCAGCCGAGCTGCCTAGCTCAAGCACTTCACACCACGCAGGGAGCAGCAACAATAGGAAACAAAGACCTCAATTTTAAAAGGAAAACACAATTAGGGATGGCCACGTGTTTGCACTGAGGTTGCCGTCAAGCTGCCACAAGGAGCACAACACTCTCGACTCCCAGTTACTCTTTGGGCACGTTTTTCAGCAGCTCTTTGGGTAGGACAGGGCACACTGGTGCCCGCGTGTGCCAGATGTCCAACCTCTGGGCCTCTACTGCCACGCGTGGTGCAGCGGTCTCATTTAGAGGGAAGCCCTTTGAAACGAGATGTGCTTCCAGGTGAAATGAGGAGAAATTCATCTCAGCCTTGGAAGGGAGCCTTGTGCCACCACAGCCTCCTTCTCGTTGGGTTATCACCGCCCCAGGTCTCAAAGCAACGCTCTGTTGACACACTTGGATCTTCCCACCAGTGGAAACACCAACCGTGCTGCAGGGCTCTGCTGATGGACCACGGAGCGGGACACCGACCTCCCCAGACCAAACAGCGGAAAGAACATTTCTAAAGCCCGTCTCCATAACCACGCTGAGCCACGCAGGCAACGAGCAAAGGCATGAGCCCGTGGGCGAATCTGAGCTCCAGGAGATGCCACCACGGCTAACGCTGCCCTCGCAGGCGGAGCAGCAGAGGCAGCTCCCCGTGCTCCAGGACCCCGCTCTCAGCTGGCAGAGCCTGGGGTGAGCAGGTGACACGTTTCCATCCCTGCCATTCTTGCAGTGGAGAGGAAGAGCGATGACCAGGCCATAGAGTAGTTAACTACACAACTGCTACCTAATGATCCTAATTTGCATGATTTTAATAATAATGAGTAAAACCAAACTGTTAAGTTGCACTTTCTACCTCAGCAAAACCAAGCTATAATTGTGTAGAGAATAATTTTATGGGTGAAGTGTGCCCTATATTATAAGGGATTAGAATAAAGTGCTCTAATATTCAATGTCTTAGCAGGTGCAGGCACTTACCTGGGCAATTAAAATCTTTTTAATATACAAATCACAGCCAATGAGACTATTGGCATGACAAACCGGATCTTTCAGGACATATTGTGTTTGTCTAAAATAGATTTTTGTTTGCTAGCAATAATTTGTCTAACTTTTGTTTAAAAGAGAAAATGACTGCACGCAGATTAATTTGCAGAAGATTCTTAAAATGCTTGTATTATATCACTTCCGTGAAAGCATTTACTTGTCCCTATCTTTGTGTAACACGTGCATTAATGCCCTTTGATTAATATCTCTTTTTAAAAATATACCACATATAACAATTGATATATTTCAATATTATATCTGCTAGGGACTACTGGGCTGGGCTGAATAGAATTTGGCCTTGAATTAACAAGCAGATCATGGAAAGCATATGAAATTTTCCTTAATTGATTGATTCATTAAGTTCATTAAATGCCTTCCTTTGTGCTCAGAGTATTCTGTAAATGTGGGCAGGTAAAGTAGGTGCAATGTCTCCTGTGAAATGCAGAAGAAGATATGTTCCGGGTATTCCCGAGCAATTCTGAAGGGAAAAAAAAAATCCTAAAATCCTGCTATATTAATAGTTTCAGATCTTTGCTTCCATTTGACATGACATGATTTTGCATCCCAAGTCCTTCTGAAATTTTAAAAAGAGGGAAGGCAGAGACGTGTGGCTCGTCACCCAGGGCTGCCTCCTCTCCCAAGCCACCCATAAACCAACTTCCCAGATTTTTAGGACCCCGAAATGGACTTTGGATGAAGACAGTAAATTGGAGTCTGAGGGCAAAACGACTGCCCCTTTCTCCTGCCTGCCTGGTGGAAAACAATCCCGGTGGTTTCCCATCAGTGAACCCCAGCCTGGCTGCTTCCTCACTCAATTCACACCTCTGCCTCTGCAAAGAGGCGCAAATTGCACCTCCTGGAGCTGCCTCCCCGAGGGGCTTCGTCTCAGCGCAGGGCAAGCAGTGTTTGCACAACTCCCCCTCCTCTGCACAACCCCTGGGCTGCAGCTTTCGTCCAGGGGTGGTCCCAGCGGGGCTGCGGGCTCGGTCCCAGTGGGATTGCTGCTGCTTCCGTGTCTGCAGCCACGGGACATGCTCTGCACCAGGAGGCATTCATCCCCTCCTCCTCCTCAGAGGCTGGTGGCCGGGCTTCCCTTTCGAGGCTATGGAGAGAGACAGGCACCTGCAAAACACGAGCTGTAGGACCCATGCTGGACACTGACTGGGCAGCACGGTTATCTCGGGGGTGATGGAGACACCCAGGGACCCGAGCCCTGCCGGAGCCCCTTCCCATGGTGAGCAGGGTCCTCGTGGCAGCACCTCCAGAGGATGCGCTGGAGAAAGCAGGGGCTGCCCTCTGTGCTGGGGGGATCCTTTGGCCGCCCCAGATCCCCAGGGTGCTTTGCCAGTCAGTCCAGATCTCTCCTGTAGGCTTACACCAGTAACCACAGCATACTTGGCTCTCATGTCATTATACCATAACCATGGGAAAATCCTGAAGTTACCAGTGCCTTATAAAATAATAACCAGGGGAAGAAAAGAAAAAAAAAAAGCTCTGAGCCTCTCTGCTTCTGCTGCGGAAACGATTTAAAGCCAAGCTTTGGTTCATACCCAAGCTACTCCTTAAAGAAGCTCAAAGCCCTTCAGCATTTGGGCGTACCGACACGGCCAGGACCAACACTCTGCTTCACCCTGCCCAGGTTTGCTGGGAAATACACATCTGCAGCTGCTTCACATGCTTCTGTGTTCTCCTTTCCTCAGCCAAAAGTCTTCCACTATCAAGCCACAAATTAATTGAATTATTTGGGTATTTAGGCTCGAGTCAGCAGACAGTCCGGCATGTGCTGAATACTGCCTGGGCAACGTGACTGCGGGGGGACTATTTAAAGCCAGGCGTGTGCCTGAGCGCTGCGCTGAATGAAGCCTCGGTGACCACGTCTACAGGAGCTGGCTTCAAACAAACTGGTTTTAGGCAAGCACAGAAGTGCCTTTGAATAGAGAAGCAGAGGACGGGCAGGTATTTACCGGGTTTCACAAACACGTTATGAAAGGAATAGATTGTTTTTAATAAAAAACACTCAACATATGGCTGAGATATCTGGAATAATTATGAGAATGGAACAATTAACAAGAAATATTTTTGTAACTCATCATATGGCGACTTCGACGAGTTTGATGAAACGTGTCTCACCTTTAGCATTGCCTTTTAAAAGGCTGGCCACTGCTGTATCAGGGGCTTTTTTCCATAGCACTTATACAAAGGTGCCGGGTTCTGCAGGGGCAGGCATCGGGCCAGCCTTGCCTTGGCCCTCTGGTCTGCCTGTGCTAACGAAAAGCGACTCGCGGCAAGAACCTGCCACCAAAAATAATAGCACGAGGCACACGGTGCCGTAAACAGTTAAATGGAACAAAACAGAAGAGTGAAAGCAAACTGTAAGAATACCATGTATCCAAGTGTAATGTGGGCGTTCATATGCAATACTTTAAAAATGTTGAATGCAGCTGAATTACCCAGCCCCATTCCCCTGACGCTCGCACCCCCAGCAGGAAGGCATGATGCCCCTCGGGCCAGCTGCACCCAAGCAGCTCTGGGATGGGGAAGGAGCCCTCGCTTGCCCTGGGGAAGCCCAGGAGCCGCTCCAGAGGGACACCACAGTGCAACACCCTTCCGAAAGCACCGCCCGCCTGCCCAGTCGCACCCAAGATGCTGGCCCCTGCTTTTCTTGCCCGAATATCTGTCTCTCGGCTGTGCCCGGGCCAGGGGCTCCGGCAGCACCTCACTGTGGCTCCCGCCTCCACCACCCACTCGCTGCCTGACCCCGCTGGCGCTCATGATGCATTGTCCCGTCACCCTCACCGTTTACAGCAAAAAAGCTATTTAGCCGGTGCCTGCAACCCTTCAGCCCGCAACGCCTTGACAGCAGAGGTTATAGGAAAAAAAAAAAAAGAGAGAGAGAGAGAGGGAGAGAAAGAAAGAACAATGTGCAATCGGCACTGCATTAGAGATGGAAAAAGTACTTAAAGCCTGCAACATTCATCAAGGCTGAATACATAAATGCCACATTTTGAATAAGCCAAGCAAAAGACAATGACAAAGGAAAGGCGCGTTGCTTCAGGAATCTCTATCATTTTCATTTGCTGCTGTCAGGAACCTGTTTTTTGCCTCTCACTCTATCAGCCATTATAGCATTAATGAAGTAACCTCACATAGTTATTGACTGGCTTGTCAGAGTCCCTGCCTGATCCCTTAATAGAAACCATTGGTCTTCAGTTAAAAATGGGGTGAGCTGGGAGGTGCTGTGGGCATGTGCTGAATTTCAAGTGCACTCCTGAGGTTATCAAAAGCCATGAAATGCAAATTATTATATTTTTTAAACACACAGATTTCATGCAACTGAGCATATAAAATTGACTAATACTGTACTTTATGCATTCCTAATAATGTTTCCAAATATGCTCTGCATATGATCTTTCCCCAGAAAGTTGTGGGTGGTATTTGAATAAGCAGAAATGGGCCTACTTTTATTTTGTGAATAAAGTAGTTTCCTGGATGTTGCAAGTCTCTGTTCCTTCTAATATAAAGTAATGTTTATGCACTGTCTGTTCAAACAACACGAGTAATCCTTTGTCTGATTTTCTGTCGCAGATCAAAATCATTTTTCCTTCACCTCCCCCCCCCCGCTTTCATAAAGCATCCTAAGTCCCAGAACTGGTATATTCTCATTTACTAGAAACTGAGGGTTGGCAGAGGCTCTAGAAATAACTTCTTTTCCCAGAAGGTAATAAATCCAGGGAGTAATCCGAAACACCGAGTTGTTAATTCCAGCACCACCCCGCCGCTGCTCTCAGGAGCTGGGTACGTTACCGCACCAGCCCTGGTACGCGGCGATGCACGAGCGGGGCAGGACGCAGGTGCATCCTCTCGCAGCCGCCTGGTGAGGGCAAGGCACACGAGGAGTCTGCAGGCTTGGCATTCGGCACGGCAAGCTCTGGGTGACCTTTGGGGAGCTCCACCAAGGAGGAGCCGGGGCCCATGGTCTGATGGGCTCCATTTTGGTTGCTAGCATCACATCCCGAAGGCGCGCTCCGCGCACGTCTGAGATCAGCTGTCGTGGCCTGAGCATCACCAAGAGCCTTGGCACATGATGCTCTCCAACCCTGCATCGCCGCCCCATGCGAAACCTGCTTCCCTAACTCAGCCAGCTTACTGAAGTCAAGCTTTACCTTCAGGTGAGTCTTTAAAGCTTCTCATCAACACAGGTAGCCCTCACCATCGTGCTACTCCCCTGTCTCTCTATAAAGGAGAGTCTCAAAGGTTAAACATTACGGCTGATTTTGAAAACAGCAACGAGAAACTCCTGTCTCACTCCGTGCAGACAGCAACGGGAAGAATAGTTGCTCAGCCAGACCTTATTTGAGATTGCTCAGACCCCCTGGGTCTGCAAAACTGGGTTGGCATTCTCAGAAGAACAGGCTCCCATAATAATTGTGGTCTCTTCTCTCTTCTGATTGGGCTAAAATTCTCTAAGAACAACTCTCATGGCACTTTCACATCCCTGGTCTGAAATTAAGCACATTTTTCCTAATGAATACTCTGTTTGTTGATTTGGTGACACTTTTTATGAGCCTGAAATATCATGAAATTCCCCCTTTTTTTTCCTGCTTACCCCAGTTACTTATTTGCACTCCCTCAAAGATGTACCTTACATAACAACAGTCGGTGGGTAGCACGTTAGGGATGTCTTTGACTTCATCTATTTCAGCAGGACTTTGCTAAAGCATTTGAGGTTAGTCCGAGCTGTGCCGGGAGTCCAGCCACCAGCTCTGCAGGTCTTTGTTAGAATCCCAGCCCATCTGAGCAGAAACACATGGAAATGAATCGCACTGGGGAACAAAAAGCAACAGAGCTGCCCTCCCACCCGTGGCCAGTTTCCTCCATCTTCAGCTCGCGCACACAGGTCAGGTGAGGGACCTGCAAAGGGACTATTAAAAAAAATAATCGCAAAAGTGAATAGCAAATATTTCAAAGTCAAAGAGCACTGGGAAGGAAGAACTGCTTTTGGCCGAAGCAGAACTACACTGTGTGCAGCGTGATCTGGACCTCTAGGAGGACAGGAGCAGCCGTTCCCCTCTGCTGCAGGAGCGGCTGTGCTGAGCCCAGTCGCACAACCACCAGGGCCAGCACTGACATGACCATCTTCTAGTTAAAGTACTTATCCTGGGTTCCTCCCCCAAGCTTAGCATCCCGAGTGTTCCTGATCAGAAACCAAATCCTGATTGTCATCGTCATGTAGTGCAGACTCATTCTGGCTGAAAACAAACAAGTTTGCTCCTTGCATATGGGGGGAAAAAAGCCAACAACGCAGCACCCCTTTCTACTTGATTCAAGGTCCCTGACAAGACAATTGTGACCGCAACGCCTGCACTTCCTACCAAAGGTCAGGAAAACTTGAAGCTTTTCTTTTGGTCCGGTGCAAAGTCCAAGCTGCCAACAAACAGCCTCTGGGGTTGCTCTCAGATCCGCGCTCGAGTGAGCTGCACGTTAGCAATCTGGAGACGGGCAGAGCTGGGGGCCAGGGGCCGACACTTTTTTTAGAGCCTCACTTCCCAGAGGTTTGTCTATCCTCACTCATAAACCTCCCACAGTTGGCTCACCTCTGGGTTTTGTCTGCCTTCTATTTCTTTCCGGGTTAAGCTGGCGCTGTGCTTGCAGCACAAACTCCAGAGAACACCGGCCCACGGCTCGGCTCTGCAGCGGTGCAACGAGTGGCTCGGGTAGCGCACTGCCGCCAGGAGCTCATCAGCTCCGAACTTCTAATTGTGCTTAATGACTGCTGAAAGGAACCGAACGATCACGAGTGAACTTCAGCTTCCCTGGTAATTAATATTGTTATTAGAGAATTGTTAATAATTATTGGACTCCAATCTAGGGAGCACCAAAGATTTTGAGCATCTCCAAGAAGACACGCAGCCCGCCTGGCTCTCGTGTTGTACTTCACAGCTTTGTCCTTATTTTGAGCACGCCTCTGACTAATGTCTGCCCCGGTAAGAGCCCAGAAAATCCTCCTAATTGACTGCAAGAAACTCTGCTCATTTCAGACGCCCGTAGTCTTGGCCTTGAGACAATCTTTGTTTTGGGGACACGCTCCGTGGCCCTAGGAGAAACACGCATGGCTTTTGTGCGTTGCAGCTGCTGCCGCAGGCGATGCCGAGGCGAGCGCTGCTTGGCGTCACTACGGAGTTTCACACGAGCAGCCCAGAACTGAAATCGTTCTTAAAGGTTGCTAAATATCAAATTTGCAATTGCATTGGCTGTATGCAAACAGGCCTGCTATTTTGTACGTTTTGTTGAGTGCAATAGATTTGGCATGCAAAAGCAGTGTCTTCGGGGATTTTTTTTAAATAAGTAGTCTGGACGTATTGTGAGAGGCAGAGTAATTAGCATTCACTCAGCCCAGCAGGACAGCAATTTAAACTTTTACAAGGAGTCAAAGTTCAGGATGCTGCCCTGCCATCAACTTTCTCCATACAGAAGGGATACAGACTGGAATATCCAAATGTTTCAGGCTACTCTGGGTTATTTGAAACTCCAATAGACACATTACTACGGGGAAATTGCTTAATCTGCTCCAGGATTTATTGCTATTGTACGTTCGGTACGGAGGTCTTGGAGGGTCAAGAAAGGGCTGCACTCAGTGCAAGTATTTCATACCATATTAAAAAGTTTCTGACCATACCTTTAATCCTCAAAATCACTACATCCCATTTTTATGCAGACACACATATAAAAGCGCCCCACAAGCGCGGAGCTGCGTTTACACCCTACTCACAATAACCCCACGGCGCGGGGAGCGGGGGAGGCAGAGCAGTTTGCTGCTCGCTGCGGTCCAGGAAACGGCAAGTTTGTCGTCGTATACAGCAAATAAATAGAAAAGTCAGAAGGGGAAAAAGAAAGCCCTACTGCGTTGGATTGATTTAAGACTAAGTGCATGCCGCCAGAGAAATGGATTTTTTTCACCCGTTAGGCAGTCATTTTTACACACGTACAATGCGAGTACTGATTAGAGCTCATGGAGAAAAGAGCGCTGGGGGCCGGGTTGGTTTGTTTGGCTTGGGCTTTTTGCTCATCCCGCCTGTTGCTCCCCATGGCCAGTGCAGGGAGGAAAACCCAGCACCCTGAGGCTCGTGGGGGGGACAGGGGGCTGCAGCCAGTCATGGGAGAGAAAGACTTTGCCCCACGTCATGTAATTCTTTGGGAGCTTCCAGTGAGAAGCCAGTAATGATTTTTTTTCCCCCTTGTTCTCCCACCCCAGGCTTTCGCTTATAAGAGAAGGCAAAACTAACTAGAAAGAGGAGATAAGAAGGAAATGTCTAACAGCACATGAGTTTTGGAGATGACTCACACCCAGTGAAAGCAAAACAACCTGAGGAGGAAGGAAATCTGGGTACCACAGAACTAAGTATAAATTTTTTTAAAAAAGGGAGGGGGGGATGTGAAAAACCATCTCCTCTGATTGCCCTGCAAAGTACTGTCATTATTCTGCTGGCTTTACTTGGTAGAAAGTGTTGAAAAATAATCACTCTGAGTTTAGGTGGCACCTTTCTGCTACAGAGAAATACATTCAAAAGCAAAATGCAGAGGCACGAGGAAGCAGCATGGCAGAACTACAGCCCCCTGGCAGGAACAAGCACCAATTCTGCGCGTTCCCCACCTTCATGGGAGCTTCCAATTAGAAAGAAAACACAAACTCATTGTTTGCAAATACAAGCAGGATCTCTGAGGTTCTCGCTGGGTGTTATTTGCCAAGCAAAACAACCGCTGAACACAAGCAGCTCGGCTCCTTCCCCCTGCAGAGGGCCAGCGAAGGGCACTGCCTCGCGGCAGGGCTGCGGCGAGCAGAAGCGGGGAGCAAGGGCCCTCTGCCTCCTCACTTCGCCACACGAACAAAGGCAATTTCTTGCCTTCCCACTTTACATAAACAGACAAGGCATTAAGTAACTTCTCTGAGTCAGTAATTCTGGCTGCCCCGTGCCTTCAGGAGGAGATGGGGATGGCTGCACGGCTGCTCTGCTTCACTGACATACCTGGCAATGCCTCCCAAAGTGAGACCAACGTGCTCCCCCTGCGATGCAAATGTGTACTAGTTTAGTCATTAGGAGGCCCGGAGAGTTTCTTTTTTTTTTTTTTTCTCCTTCATTTTAAGCCTACCGAACTTCTTGAGGGTGAGTCTTGAGGACTGTTAGAAGAAAGCGGCTTCCCCAGACACTGAATTAAGCAGAGAAAAAATAAAAACACGACTGATCGCACGGGATTTCCAGACTTCTAAGAGGTGTGAAGACTTTGGGTGCCCGTCTGACCGCCAAGCGGTAGCACTTGGTGGAACCACACGCTGTGTCGAGGCCAGCAGCCCTGCCAGCACCCAGGCTGCAGGGACCCAGCACCCCGCCGCCCCCACTGAGACCCCAGTCGCGGCGCGGCGCCGGTAAAACCCCATACGGCGCCGTCTCCTTTGCCTTCCTCAAGGCCTATCTCCACCACACTTTGAGACAAACTCTTCCTCTGAATTTTCTCCTCCTGCCACAAGTGCTTTTTCTAATTGAAAAAAGAGGCAACTTGTTTTAGTGTCACAGGCTTTAATTAAGCATAGTTTGTCTAGAATAGCTGCAGGGTTTATTTATTATTTATTGAAGAAAGGTTAGTTATTTACTGGGGGGGCGGGGAGCGGACAGCTGTAGTTACAACTTCCCAGCATAAATCACCCAGCCCATCACTCACCCGGCTTTGGGACACTGGTGGATTACCAGCAGGGTCAGGAAAAATATTTCTTTTACTGATAAAGCGTTGCATAATGAGGATATTTTTGGTAGTTTCGAGTCTCCCTGTAAGCAGCGGTTGTTTCTGGTCCCCATCCAAGGACGAGACATTGGCTGTGTCCTGGGGGGTGGGAAAGCCCCTAAGGCCTTGTTTGCACCTTACGTGCAGGAGTGCCGTGACTTCACGGCGATGGGCACCACCAAGGGCACTGCTGACAGCAGGGCCATGCTGAAGGCCCTGCACACACCTCCCTCCTTCCCTCCAGCAGCAGGCCAGGCCTGCCCCTACCCCTACACATCGGGATCAGCCCAGTGCTAAGGGGCCGCATGCGGGGCCGCATCCTCCATGAACAGGTACCCACAGAAATCCTGCATCCAGAAGGAGGTTCCTACAGAGCACAGGACTCATCCGTTTCTAAGAGCGCCTCCTGCAACCGCACGCCAAGACAGCGCCGATCGCTGCCGATGCCAGGTCATGCTGTGCTCAGCTCCTCACCTGGGTTTTCCAGGAAGGAGAAAACAGCTTTGGAGAGAGCCTTCCTCCTCACCCAGGGGTGTTACATTCGGTTATCTTCTAGCCTCTTCTGTGTGCCGAGAGGACAACACTGCGGAAACACCCCCAGCCACCCACCCTGCCCCCTCCCGTGCTCTGGGGGTTGCAGAGGGACACGGGGCGCCCCACAGATCCCCACCCAACCCCACAAACAGGAGCGGGCAGACACAGTGCTTGTCGCAGACCTGCTCCCGCTGCGAGAAGCTCCCCGCAAGCAGGGGACTGTTAAACACCAGTTCGAGGGCAGGGGCCTATAAAGCCAGTGCGGGGGCCATAAAGGCAGTCCAAGTCATATTTTTTGCCTTTTTTTTTTTTACTTAAAAAAAGCTTTAACTTTCCCCTCACCACTTCTGGGCTGAATTGGTTTGATCCAGAGAGGTAGTTATGCATAAGAGTAACCACTTTATATTGAATTAGGGGATTTCTCATGCAACACATCTCACCAATTACAAGGCAGGGATGCAATTCTATGATTTATAATACATTATACTGTTAAGTAATATAACATTATAGATACAATTTGTACCTATCTCTCCATGGATTAGAGAGGTGGCACATGAAGAGTGGATCATTAAACAGCAGCGCAAGGCCAGGGGCCAAGCACTTCTGTTTAACAAGCTGCTCCAAGTACCACCTCTCTAATCCACGGAGAGAGAGAATAAATTGTTCCTGTATCTTGTTATAAATCATGTTCTTTTGGGTTTTCTTTTTTTTTTTTTAATTAAAATAATAATAATAATAATTTCTGTTTAGGGCCATCTCTTCCTGGGGCTGAGCTAGTTTAAGCTGAAGGCGCTTCTGTTCCGGAAACAGCCTGAAGCCAGATTGTGTAATTTACAATCTGGCTGGATTTGGGGGTGGCACGGGGAGGGAGATGGCTGCACCATCCCTCTGGGTGAAGGAGACCGCTCTCCTGGCCAGGCCAGGCCGTTTGGAGGCTGAAGCAGCCAGCTCCTCCCAGCCACAGTGGCACAGCTGGAGCTCAGGCAGCAGGAGAGGACAACCGGCTCTGAGCTGCCCCAAGCAAAGGGGCTGGGAGGTGGGAGCTTTGGACACATCCTTGCTTCATCAGGAAGGAAAGAGGCATTGCATGGTGTCCTGGGAGCAGCCAGCAACCCATCAGCACCCGGTCTGCACAGCACACATCCAACACACGCCCTACCAGCAGACAGCTGGGTGACACCAACGTCTTCACGGGGGTGACTCCACGCATGCACCATAGGCACTCCCAAGGCAATATAATCCTACTGCCATTCCCTTGCAAACACTAAAAAGCAGCCGAAGCCAGGTAAGGTGAGGTCTTTAGGAGGACAGGGTTGACGCAGTGGTATTTCAGCACAGGTTGTGCAAACCTGCTCCGCTCAATGGCGACCCACAGCAGATGAAGGTGAGCTCTTTGACCTCTCTCTCCTGTTTATATTATCTCTCCAGGGTCAATAAATGTGGATACAAATATCAGGCTCTGCAGACAATATGCCGCTTTGTAACTTTGGTGCCGATATTAGGGTGCCATGCCTCAGCTTCCTGGTCTATTAAACTCAATTATAATCCCCTTAAGTACGACAACACCTTTAATAACACTACAGCCGCATGGCTCCTGAGGAGGGTAGCACAATGAAGGAGGCTGAAGATATAAGGACCCTGTTAGGCTGCCTTATAGACCCTACCTCATCGTGGGACAAGTCATTGATTTCTATTGACAATTTCATTGTAATGTCAGAACGTAGCCTGAATTCATCTTTCATCCACTTCAAAAGTAAACAATGGCCCTTGAAATAGAAAAAGGATGGAGCTAAAAAAAAAAAAAAAAAGAACCCAGTTTTTCCTCAAAAATTAATGGAGAACCAAGACCATTTGGTAACTACGTAGAGCACAGCAAACTATTGACAGAGCACATGTTATTTGACAAATTTTATCACTGCTTCAATTTTCAAATTATTCACAAACCTACTGCCATTCATTCAATTCCTTTCAATTTATGAATCTATATTAAATTAGCATTCCACAGAAGCTATTTTCAGCCTAAGAAGATCCTCTGAGTGATATTTACAGCATTTGCTGATGAGACAGCATCATCTCCACCCTGACAAGGTGCCCTGGTTGAGCAAGCAGATCTTAAGCAAGTAGAGGTT
The DNA here is from genome assembly GCF_011077185.1 of Oxyura jamaicensis. NCBI lineage: Eukaryota > Metazoa > Chordata > Aves > Anseriformes > Anatidae > Oxyura > Oxyura jamaicensis. The sequence goes on from NC_048895.1 coordinate 3,726,278, forward strand.
GGGGGAGACTTTGATCAGGCCTTCGACGCATTATGTTTGAAAGAGAAAGAAAAAAAGGAAAGGTTGTCAGGACTTGGCATTGACACCGCATTACATTAGGCATTTCTATTAATAAAGAACAGCAATCAAGTCTAAAATTATTGTGGATCTGTTCACAGGCAGCGAATGTATGTGAACACGGTCTAAAATGCAAACAACGTGGCCAAGTCATTCAGGCTTTTTTTGTTTGATTACCTCTGGGCCTCAGCTCTGATCTGGGGTTTTGTGTGTTTTTCCACAGCAAAATGTGTGCAGTCATGTAGGATAGGACAGAACTATCAGCATGGTCCCCACCGCATTTCTAGAGGCAGTACAGAAATACTTCTCGTCTGCAAAATGCAAATTGAAATCTACTAATTTCTAGTTTTCAGACACCTGTTGCTCTTCACCACCACTGTTTTCATAGGCACGAATCTGTCCAGGGTGCAGGTGAGAAGTTTCTCTGGACTTCAGAGCCTTTTGAAGTCCTCCACAAATATCAGGCACGCTGGCAGATGGGAATACTGAAGTACAGATTTCTGTGCCATGATGAAAGAGAAAGAGACCCTGGAGCCTTAAAGACAATAAAATAAAATAATGAAAACACACCTCTTTCATTTCAGTTTCACAGGAATTCAAATGATTTACCAAAATTCCCTAAGCAATTTTCCTGCAGCAGAGCTCCCTAATGAAGCTGGGGAGCCAGCTTCTCTCCACACTACCACAGGCAGCTAGGTGGGGCTGAGCGAAACCCTGCTTGGCTGGCACAGGGCTGTGGCAAGCATAAGAGGTAAGCTCACCTTTTATTTCACCTGAAAGTCTTTCAAGGTGGAAACACTCTTCTGCTGGCCATCCCTTAGCAATCAGCCAGCTCCTTTTTGTTAGTGATGGACCATCACCAGGTTTGATTCTGAGGCATTTCTTTGGGGCACGTTAAGGTAGGCTCAGCAGTGGTTACTCGGGTTATTGTTTGAACTGGTTATCTTGAAGCAGTCTCAAACTGAATAGCCAGTAAGGAAAACATAAATATTATCAGTCAACCCATAATTTTCTGGCATAATTAGGACCAAGATACTTCATTATATCATATTGGACAACCTGGAATCATGAGACTGAAATGCTTCATCAGCCTTGTGGGGAAAAGAAGAAAAAAAAAAAAAGAACACCCACTACAAAAACAAGGAAACAAAACAGCAAACAAACAAAAAAACAAATGAGGTGCTAGCTGATAGGGAATTGTAGTCCTCATAAAAATATCGTCTTACACGTTGTCCATCTTGCCTGTTCAAGTGACATCGTCTCTCCAGATACACCTCATCTAGCTAGTCACAAGCAAAAGACAGAGAGCCATCCTTGGATATTGTCACATCCATCTCGCACAGAGGGAAGAAACCTGACAGTGCTGGGGACGACTTGGCATGAAGAAGCAACAAAGAGCAGCTTCCGAGGGGAGAGATGCTTCTCTATCAAGACTCCCCCTCTCATTCTTCTTCATCCTCCAGGCCCAGCTGGACTCATCGTCCCAACTGCTCTCCCCATTAGGATGGGGGACGTGGGAAGCGTGCGGCTGGCAATACACCCGACAGGCTCGAAGGGATCCGAGAACACCCTCAGGTTCACACGCACCCGGAGTTTGCCAAATCATTTCAGCTCATCTCTAATTGTCAGCGATCTCTATTAGCTCTGTAGTGTGGCTTTGACATAAGGATGAACAGAAGGGTTGTTACTGGCTAGTGATAGGAGAGGAGCTTCTGGTCCAAGGAAGAAAAGCATCTTCCATGGCAGAAGGAGAATTTTTTTTTTCCTCCCCACATAGGCTACGCTATATGGAAGGCTAAATGACAAAAGACAAAGAGATCACTGCACAATGGGTGTCCATCAGCTTAAACTTCTCCTAATGTCACAAGGAAAAAAAAAAAAAGAGGAGACAGACTTCATTGTACTGCTTCACAGTTTTAAGCAATAGCAGATCCATTTTATGATCATCCCCAAGGCAGCAGGGGGTAAGGAAAACAGTGCTGTGCACGGCTAGCACAGGGCTGCACAGCTCCGTCTGAACCCTCAGCTCCAGGAAATTGTCTGATGGTGGCAGCGTGGCTCCCACGTGGTCGGTCCCTCTGACACCAAGCACTACGGTGCAACATTCCCCACGCCAATTTGAGCTAAATTTACGTAAAAGTTGAAGCAAGAAGAGAAAGAAGAGTCTCAATTAAGGGCTAAAACTGTTTGGAGACCAGATTCTCTTGGATTACACCAAAATTCTGATCTTTCCACGTTATTTCCGCGAAAAACAGCCCAAGTTAATAGGACCTAAAAATACCCCAAACGCATTTTTGGTTTTGCAAACAGTGCTTCATTCATGCATGTCTGCCTGGCGATGCATCATTACAATTGTAATGAGATAGCTGCCAGCCCTGGAAGGGTATATTGCTTAGCGTACCTGGAATGCTAAAGAGGGACCGACGCTGTTATACAAGATGAAAATGAGTTTCACTACATAGAAATAGGAGTGAGATTAAGGCAGGCCCGGAGCTAGAAGTTACATGAGCTTCTCAAATGGTCCAGGGCCATGGCCACCCCCATTTTAGACATTTCTCCCCAACACAAGAAGCATCCCTTAGATCAATGCTGACCCCCAGAACGACCCCAGCTACACATCCAGGGACGGCGTCAGGCGTTCAGGTGGCAACAGCACCCACTTGCACAGATGGGTGGCTTTGCTGCTCGAGACGAGATGTACCGCAAATAGGAAAATAAACCAACCCTAAATTAAAGTGCTTCCAACGTAACGCAATTACACTACATAATGTTTACTTATCTTATATACACTCAAAGAGAAGATAGATGTCTAGTAAAAACCACAATCCACTATTAAACAGCTATAAAATACTTTGCTGTCTTCCCATTTCAAAAGCTCCCATAGTATAAATAGTGGTCAAAAGTTCAGTGAACTGTCTTGTAGACTGGTGCTCCATTCAAACCGTGCTATTTCCAGAGAGTCTCCTGACACCGTATCTAATTTCCAAAATGAATATGCTTTAATTTTCCTTCTTCATGCATTGTGCTTTTTCCTCATTTAAAACAGCAACAGCCTCTGGCAGTAAAGGACATCACATTTCTGTGTGAGATGAAGCTTTTTCCCCCCTATATGCGGGAGAATGGCATGGGTCAAGGGAGAAAAAATGTATGCAAAAAACATCACACCCCACTGACCCCAGTATATTTTACATTACAATTTTGCCATTTCCAATATAGGTTCATTTTGCAGTGGACCATATCAGCCATATTTCAGGATTTACAAAAAATAAAATAAAAATTCAGTACCTGGAGCATTGTCTGCATACAGTATGTCCTAATGCAATGTACGGATTGTCTTATTAATGTGTAGTGTAGCTTGCAGAGAACACAGGCGCATGCAGGGAATACTTATGCATGCTGAGGAGGCAGCACAGGTGTATGTACACTGGGTTTGTACATACATTCAATTATATCTGCAGATAATACTCAGGTGCATTTTTACTTCTCAAAAAGCAGACGGCCGTACACTGCGGGTGAAACCCCTGAAATTGGGGTGGGGGGCTCGGTGAGGAAGGGTTTTACCCCATAAGCCCTCCTCCCCCAAGCCGTTAAAGTCCCCACGATGGGGCACCTGACACAGGTTCAGACATTTAGGCAGAGGCTGCCGTGCTTTCAATGGACAACAGAAACAGCTTCATCTGCTACACACATGAAAGGGTCTCGCCACACCTCCCAGCACAGGCAGGGATAATTCAGAGCCTGATTCAAAGAGCATGGGAGGTCCAGGTGACTTCTCAGGGCTTGGCCACTGTCCTTTGCCCACTAAGTGTCATAACAGAGGTCAGCTGTGACTGCCAGCTCACCACTGAGTTTATCTGGCACACCTGAAGCTCATGTTGATGCCCTGGGGTGGGTTTGAAACTGTGGCAGGGGAGGACGAGATCACCCTTTGTTCTCCCTACCATCCTCCAAGACCAGGGACCCCAGGAAAAAGATGCAGTGGAAACCTGGTGCAGGCCCCATTTTAAGCAGGGATAAAGCCACCAATCTCAGTCAGAGCCTAGGTGCTGCCAAAGTGTCTGCTGCACATTTCTCTTCAAAACGTTGGTACTTTCACTGAGTGACGCAGGTAAAATTAGAGAGGTGTCTGCAGGAGTAGAGATGTTTACCTAAGAAAAAGCTACCCACATAGTCAACAGGAGCATTGCCTAAGACCATAACAATTTTGACTTCATGTCCAACAAAGACCATAATGCTCACAGAACTGACAGGTCTGACCATTACAAACCATTACAAACAAAATCATCATCCACTATTTTGACAGAAAATCAAAGAAGTTTGACTTTCTTAAAAAGTACCAATTCCCATAAAATCCTGCTGCTATCTACAGGTGGTCAGCTGGGTAAAGGCTCACAAGACAGGCACATCTCTTACGTACGGATATCTGAGAGTTAACCATGCTGACAAAGCAGAATCACATAAAGGGAGCTAAAAATAGGCAGGCAGAAGCAAAATAATAATCATAACAATAGTTTATCACCATACAGAGACAAAAATCACCGTCTTTCATATTACACAACCATTTCAACTCGCAACTATCATGGAAAGGAGCAACTTGATGTCCTACAGGTATCCAATTTCTTCTGCTTATCGTCTCAAAAACCTCAAAGCACTATCACACTACAAAGCTTTAAGACTTTAGGGACAACAGACTTACCTGAAGTTCAGAGTAGCCCAAGATGAGGAGACCCACCTGGAGTTTAGATGGAAACGTTCAGAGGGACAGCAAAGCAGCTGAAGACAGTGGTGTCTGGAAGCAGCTCACAGTAAAGCTGCATTCGCCGGGAGCAAACTCCAACTCAAACCATAGTGGAAACAGTTCCACAGATGTTTGAGAGGCACTACTTGACTCCTTTTAACTCAAAGGGCTGAATATTTCCCTTAAAAACACAGAATTTCAGTTTCTTTATCCCTTAGCACTATTGCTTGCAGATGCTCTACATCCATACCCTGCCAGCTCAACTCTCCAAACCCTGTCTCAGCACGCCCCAAATCCTGGTGTAGAAGTCCTTCTGGGTGAGATAGAGCTCCTTGGGTTATTTCAAAGCTCTGGACAAGGAATTAGAGTGAGGACTAGTCAGGGCACTATGGGAAAAAGGCCTCCTTTAACAAGAAGTAACTTTAAAGGGAACCTACCCTTTAACAGCTGGGGATGGGATACAGGAGTACTCTGCTGAAAATGAACCTAAATGCAATTGCAAGAGCAGCATTTTTTTGTTATTTTAAGTAGAAAGGGTAAAAAATGCAATATTTTCTTCAGCTGTTAGCTCTCTTAAATGTCATAGAGAGACATCCTGTTGCCTGGGAAGTTGTAGACTTGTGGCTCAACAGGTTTGCTTGCTTATTGTCAGCATTTACCTGAATTGATTTTTAATAAAAGCCTCAAAGAAAGGAAATTTCCTGCCTAGAGATGAGGCACTGGGAACCTGGGCAGGAGCCCCTGAGAATTGCTGAGTACTCAGTGCAAGTCAGTTCCAGCGCAGTACACTCTCTTCCTTCATGATTGCAAATCCCCTCTGTGATGCTCTGCAAGAGACCCGATTTTCTGTAAGCAGTTATTGGACGGGAACCTGGTGGTGGTGTTTACCTCCACGGTCTCAAGAATTTCAGCATCTCTGTGGCAAATGTTGCTGTGCTTCAAGTGGCCAATTCGAGCCAACTAGATGTGATCGAGGGCAGAACTTGGTCCTTTCTATATTCATCTAGGGCTTTGAACTTATCAAAATGAACCTTGATTTCATAAAATAATAATAATAAATAACAATAATAATAATAATAATGTTCCCTTTGGCTTCAGAGCACCAGTTCCATTGAAGTACTGCCTATTGAAAGTTCAACTGCTAATGGCAAGCTATTTTGAAAAGGGAAAAGTCTGGAGGCAAATTATGAGGGAAAGAATAGATATTAATCATTTTTAAAGTCATTCTGTCTCAGGCATTATTTTCCTTTTCTTTCATTATTCATGATGAGTTTTTTGCTTCAAGGCCAAGTGAATTCATAGGGCCTGACCCATCCAAACACAACCACGACTGTCTGAACAATGCACCCTGGCTGAGTCTACAGATAACAAAGAGTCCAAATGGAAAGGAAAAAAAGATAATTCTAAACAGTGAATCTAAACACACATAGAAGTGTAATTCTTCTTCTGATCAATTCATTTCCTAGTGCTTGGTCGACTGTGTTCCCATCCCAGCCACCCTGGGGGATTTGCAGTATGGGAGTCCCCAGAAGCCTCTCTCTTTGTTTTGCTGTTTCTCTGCTTCTACCTTTAGTGCCTCTAAAGCCAGCTTGGCTATGTCAAGCCTCTAGGGCCTTGAGAAATCACAAAATTTCCTCTTCTCTTTCCTTTTTTAGTTTAATTCCAGAGTTAATGGAAACTCAGTCGCTTCGTTCATAACTTGGGTAACCTGTACTGCCTTTTGCTGCAGGGCAGAAGTGGACACCAGGAAGAAGTGAGCTTAGAGATATTTGCAGCTTTCTGCAGAGAAATTAAAGGGCTTAGAAGAAAACTCTCTCCCAGGAGAGTTTTTTTTTTTTTTTTTTTTTTTTTTTTTTTTTTTTTTTTTCCCAAAAGCTCTCTTGAGAGAGATTTTTTCCAATTTGGGTGTGGAGAGCCCCAGGATTGCTGCAGGTAGAATCAAGCATTAGGACGTGGGTGAACACTGTGTCTGTAGCAACTTGTTCTGGCCAGAGTATGAGAGAGACTGGGAAGAAGTTTTTGGAGTGGAAGCAATGACAATTTGTGGACCTATTTTCTCCTTCTCCTCTGGTAATTCTCAGCACCCCCAGATAGCCCCATCTTTGTATGTTGCCAAAGGAAAAATGGAACTGAGAGTTCCCTCTGCTTCAGGGAAAACAAAACAAAATAAAAACATTACTTGGGTATATTTATGTATGTAACCGTGTTTCCCAGAAGACAGGAGTTTGCAATGGAATATCCTTGGTAACCTTGAAGATAACTGCTGTACTTTGGGCACTCTGAATAAACTCAACAACGTGTATCCTCACTCAGGCTCTGCAGATGCAAGCATCTGCAGAACATGCTGTTAATAATTAATATAATTGTATAAACCCCTAGGTATATAAATACACAGACAGATCCTCACATTTTGCCTGTTTCTCTGTAACAAATATCCAAACTGAAACAAATTTAACAAGATACATTATACAAATCTGCAGACAGAAGTTGTATCAAAATTTTAACTATCTTCAGCAAGAAAGCGCTTCTATTTCCAGTAACGCTGGCAGCATATACTGTAGCTAGGCAGCCACACTTATTTTCAATTATCATTTTTGCCTTTTTAAACAGCATAATGAAATGCCTGGTAAATTATACATTTTTGTAAAACACAAACTTGTCTCTTTATTTGCAGCTCAAGTCTTGCAGTATCATTTTGTCTGTATTAGTTCTAGCTCTTTATGAGAGGCCAATTACTTTTCTTAGCTGTAATATGCAGAGTGTGATAGCTTACTCACCAGTCCTCACGGAGATGCAGCCTGATGCAGTGTGGCCACATCTAAGGCTCAGACCTTTGGAGGAAAGGGCAAAGGACTCCAGCACCCTGTTGGCCATAAGAGCACCCATGCTCATTTGGTTCCACGTTCAACACCTAAGATTTCCAACCCACCCTTTTCTAAACAAAATGGATTTTAGGGAAAACAACAACAACCAAAAATGTGCATAGCTGCTCCCCCCCCGTCTCCCTTTAGAAAGACGATCCCCTGGCAGATGGAACTCAATATGCTGTCTCCCAGATCCTAAGCAACTCTGAAAATAAAAAGTTCCCTTCACTTACACGAATGGGCCATGTAGATGCATATCTACAGTTCTCAATTCCCTGTCTCTTTAACTGGCACTCTGAACTAGTGAACACTTCCTTAATCTTGCCCCATTATCATCCTAATAGTACCTCCCGATATTCATAAATGTCTAGCGAGACTTTCAGCTATTTTGTATGAAGATGAAATATCCAGCTAAATTGAGAAGATTACCACATCACCACATAAATCAGTGACAGGCTGCGTGTTATTACAGTTGATTTTTGTTGACAGTTGGCTGTAGGCAGTTGTGTTTCAAATGCCTTTTTTCACTGGGAAATTAAACAAAATTCCATGCAAAATGCAGCCCTCCAGTTCAAAAACTGTAAATCCAAAATTAGCATTTCATACTTTAAAAGGTAGCACAGCACAATTTTCCATTGAAAGGTCTGTACAGTTGTCACAAATGGTGCTTCACACATGACACTAATGCTACTGATGCCTTTTAAGAAAGCCACCTTTCTCTGATATTATTTTCTTCTCCTAATAATCTGCATACACTACAGTTCATCCCTATGGAAAAGAAAGAGAGCTCACTTACTTATCTCTCATATGGGAGCATTATGCTTTCAGCAATTCAGACAGATTGGCTGGATCGGAGGGGGGCGGGTTGCCGAATCCTCCACGATAAGAGGGAACAAATTGTGGCCAGTGAAAGGTTAATCTTCCCTCTTCCAGTTCCTCCTTCCAGCTCAGTGTAACCTGGAGAGTGAGGAAAATACAAGACTTCGGAAGTGAAAAGACACACCAGCACAAAACACCGTCCATACTGGATTGTGCTGCACTTTATATACAATGGTCACACACGACCTAATTAAAGAAAAAACATTGCTACAAGTCAGAAAAGCAGCTTGGGTGACACGAGAGAGGACTAGAAGTTGCATAGGATTTTCTGCTTCCTGCAGCTGCTACTACCATTTCTTGCCTCGGATATTGCTTGCCACTAAACTACTTTTCTGTGGGCTCTGGTGGCAGCAAATAGCCTAAGAAGCAGTAGCTGAGGTGGAGAACCTTCCCCATCTCGAGATGGATTCCTGATGTCATTGGATGCTAGATGAGAAAACGCCACCACAAAACTTTGGCTACGTATAACAAAGGGTATTACGGCAAAGAATTTTGAGGTTTGCTCCTGGCCACGAGGACAGACACATAACGGGATGTGTCAGCCAGAAGATGCTACAGGAGTCTTTGCACAAACGCTTCACTGGCAGCTAACTGGCTGCTGGCCACGGAGAGGCAAATATCCTCTGGCCATCACTCCCTGGGCTGACAAACACATTGCCAGCCATTTGCATCCAGTCTGTTCTTCCCCCAGGGTAAGAGGTGTAGGGCCAGAGGGGTGATGCTCCACCTGCAGGACCGTCCTGTCTCCCAGCCCTGCCCCCGGAGGTGAGCGAAGGCTGCAGGGTCCACCTGGTGCTGTCTGATGCTTGTCACCGAGCAGGAAACATCCACAGCAACCAGTGCCAGTACAATTAGGTATTTCAATCAATATTGAAATGACTTCATCTGACTTCATCATCAGGCATTTTAAACAGCTGCTTCTCTCTCATTTGCACATAGCTGGGTCAGGGTTTAGTTTTACAGCACGTGCCAAATCTTTCCCTGGTGTCACTCTAACGGCAGAACCAGAAAAGCCATTCATGGGAGCCTGGCCCCAACCATCCACGACGTGCCAAGGTACATCACATTTTGTACTGCTGCTTAATTAGTTGTGTAGCTGACCATCTCTTGTCGTTGCTGACATTTTGTATGAAAATAGTCCCACTTCATACTTGGAAGTAATAGGAGATGGGAGAGACAGAAAATTGCAAGGTTGGAAAAAAATTACTAAGCTGTTATTTTTTATTTCCTCAGATTTAAACGACAACAGACGATACCCATGCAAAAAGCTCTTGACACTCTACTAATGATTAGATTTGCATCTGATTACAGACAAAGACTAAATGAATTGAGACAAATCATCACAACGAGATACTGGTTGCTTACCAGTTGCCCTGCTGGGAAACAGGAGCTGGCCAAGAAGGGTGGAAAACGGCAGCACAAGAGCAAATGGTGAACACAATGGAGCTATCCCGAGTTATCTGTTGAGGAGAGGGTGGAAACATGCCCAAGCTTTGCCCTTGAGTGAACTGCAGCCTTGAACGACTTCAGGTAGCATTTATCCAAGAGTGGAAATATTTATATGTAAGATCTGTACTGAATATTACACTATCCATAAAAAGGATTATGCCACTAGTATGTTCTCTTGCAGCTCTATGTGCACATATTATATCTTAACATCTGATTTCCAATGAATATTTCTTGTACTTCTCCAAAACACATCAGAGGTGGCCTCCTACTTCTGCTTGGCAAGACCTCCTAGTTCTGCAGCAGGACCCACGATGGCAGCAGGCACAGCTAGTAAGGTCAATTTAAGTCTGTGACAACAGGCTCTCTTTTCTCACTTCTCTTTCTGGGATCCTTATGCAGTGGTCAAAAGCCCAGCGGGAAGAGTGTGGCTCACTGGGAGGCAGGAGGTTCCCTGGGAAGGCAAGGCAGCGGGACAGAGACCGAACTGGCAGCGTGAAGAAGAGCAGTCCTCAGGGAAAACACAATTTCCCGATCAAAAAAAAAAAAAAAAAAAGTCCTACACAAATACAAAGCAGTGAAAACAAAAACACATTTTACATATAAAGCTGCCTGCTCTGATAAAGATGGAAAACCAAAGTGAAAGATCACTGGGGAAAAAGGGCTGAGCTGAATGAGACGTTATGGCCAAGAATAACACGAAATGCTGCCTGAAGATGTCTGATGAGGACTGCAGTTCCAGGCAGAAGGTGTTGGCAGGAGGACAGACAGTTTGTGTACACAGACAGGTATTTTGCAGTGTATTAAAAACCCAAGAAGTGAGGCATCCACATGTGCATTCAGAGACATGAAAGGCTGCTCAGCCCGTGGCACAGGGGAGGCCACCTGTGGGATGATGTTCCTGCAAGCAGGATGCAGACAAGTTGACAGGGAGGAGGGACAGTTTGGGCACATGTGCACCCTCACTCCAACCGGAGAAAAGCTTGGAGGGTGCCAGGGGCTGGCCGCGTAGACATGAGGGCTTTGCTTGAGGAGGAACCCAGCAGCAAAGCCCAGACACAGAGCAGCAAAGCTAACGTTGTGCTAAGGCAGCACCAAACAGCCCCATCAAACAAGTCAGCGAACTCACTCAAAGAACACAACAACAGTGAAAAGAATTTATACAGAGAAGATGAGGCAATTCGGGGTGGTGGGAGCACATGATGCAGAGGGGCTGAAGAAGGAACACAAAGTCCACGTGGTGGCACAGGTCATGAATGTGGCAAGTGGTGGTGGCAGAGCAGGTCACCCAAAGAGCCCGCGCAGCTTTAGATAGGGGAAGTTTTCTCTTGCCATTCCTCTTCATGTAATTCTTTAAAACTTCAGTGTCTTTAAAGCTTTTGGTTTTGGCATCCCTACTGACATTGCGTAATATGAAGAGTCACTGGATTTGTTGTTTCAGCAGATGTAAAGGTAAAGGCAGCCCTTCCGTCCATCTGGCGTCATTTTCTGCAAGGCTCAGGTGATTACATCTCAGCAGTTGTCTTTGTACCAAACCCAGCAAGATGTGATGAAATTGTAGTGCTCATTTCAGAGACATCCGACCTTGACTGAAAGGTCTCACTCGGCTTTGGATCGTAAGCCCAGGGATGTCATAAGAACAAGTCAATTATTCTGCAAATGAAGGGAAATACTTTACAAATTTCAGTTGAACTAAGTAAAGAAGATAAATAAATCTGTAAACCATCAAGCATTGGGTCTGTTTATAATTATTATCAAGCAAGAAATATAATGTTAGTTGAGCAACATAATTCTTTTTGTGTTTTGGGATTTCCTAGTTTGCATCTTTTTGCCTACAGATCTAGATCTCCAGAGCAGATAAATTTGTTTTCCTGGTGCTGCATATAAATGGATCTTGACAGGAAATTTCTCCTTTCAAAGTATCATTCGCATGGCTGTATTTGGAAGACTCAGTTCAAATGCTGCTCCTCGCTTTGTTCTTGTAAGTTGTGAGTAATACCCAGGCTTGCTCACATGGTGAGCTGCACTCATGACAGCATTCCTGAAATAACGCCGGCTGGCCATCGCTCACAAGGCTCAAGCCTTTCAGGCTCTCCTGACTCCAGGCTCATTGGTGTTAGCAGTTGCAGCTGGGTTTAGCTGCTGGCCAAATAACAAAGGTACGCCGGCTTAATGCGCTGTCTTGAGTTGAGGTGCCCAGAAACTGTTCAGGAAAAAAAAATAAAGTTATAAACAAACCTAAAGGATGTGAGAATCAGAGCTCAGATTTAGTATTTTTGAACAGTTCTCACCCTTCCTCTTGGGACTGCAGTTGATCTTTGATCATTTCCCTCATTTACAAACACTGTCATCTCACCATTCTCCTCCTACTCTGTATCATTAATACAAATCTGGAAACAATGGCTTTCTCACTGCTAAAACATTGCAACATCCAACTATTTGTTTCCTCTTCTAAAACGGATCATTCATTATAGCCCATATCCCCAAAAGAATTTTATCACTTGAAACCTGTTTGCAGTGAATCTAAAGTAGCTGGAAACCCATCTTCTCAGAAATTCCTGCGTGCGCTGGAGCCGACTTCTGGAAGCCCAATGAAGTGCCGAGTCCCTCTGCAGGCAGTATCCATTTTTCTTCCTTCTGATACAGTCTCCGGCAGTAACCCCTGCAGCTGTTCACCATCCGTTTTTGCTGCTGAAATTCACTGATGGGCTACGCGAGCTCTTGCACCCACTTCATCCCGGAGAGTTGCGATAATTGCCTCCCGGCTTCGCCGCTCCCACCACCTCCATGCTTATCACAGAGGTCAGCTTTCCTTTTCTCTCTCCTCTAACAAACTCGTTATGTGCTGGTTTCTCTTGCAATGGGCAGGATGCTGCTCCCTGCCTCTTGCCCTAGTCCGGTTTTCTTGGCGTTTGTGGAGCTCGTTTGAATGCTTCCTCTAGAAGGGACATCTCTACCCCTCAGCAACAGCGCGGAGCATTTTACTTTATTTCCCAGGGTCCCCAGCAGCAGAGTGTTGGGGTGAACAGTGGCCTGCGTCAGGGAATGCGACTGAAATACATTGACTTGCAACTCTGGGAGCTGTGTGAGCAGGGCTTTTCCCAAAAGTCCTGGGCAGCCATTAGAATTAAGGTGGTTTTTGTAAAAAATCTAGAGGTAACATACTTCTTTTTACTTTTTTTTTGCAACCTAGTAACATTAATATACATTAAAGCTGAGGCGTGGGACCTGAATTGGCTAACTACTGCTGGAAAAGGAAAACTGCTGAACATAAAACAAAATTCTGCAAAATTATCTGATAGCTGCTAACTGTGAAGGTACGCAGTATGTACCGTCAGGGAAGCTCAGACGAGGTCTTCCCTTTGAACTCTTGACAGCCAAGAATAAACCCCAACGTCAGTAGCTGCGTGGGTGAAAATTCAACATGTGTGAAAGGGCAACCAGCCCTCGCTGCTCTGCAGGCCACTGGAACACCTTGACACTTTTAAGAAAGAGATGATGATGAAGTGGGGGCTAACCTACAGAACTTACAAAGGCTTTGGGAGGGGACAAACATAGCCCGTTCTGAGTAACAGCAGATCCTGGACAACTGAGATATGGGTACTACGGGCTGGGGAGCGGCAGCAGAACCTCCCTTACTGAAATCAGCCTCGAGGTGTTGCTCACAAATTGTCGCCGAAGCACTGTGAGAGGAGTGCAGACAGGGCAACTTTTGCAGAGATACTAATGACACTCTTACTTGCAGGGGCTTTCAGCAGATATTATGTACCTGCTTCTCTATTTGAAAATGTGTCTCTTGATGTAAAACAAGAGGTCCTCACATTTTTAAACAACTCTTTCACTCACACAGATTATCTCCTTTGCTTAGGGGAACTGGCCATTGAGCAGAGGGGGTGCTGTTTGGAAATAAAGATGCTTTCTGCAAATACAGCTGTTTCCAGCCTATGTCAATGCACTGCAGTTAAGCTTCTGAGTCAATTATAAATAATTATAACTTTAATGACAACACTGACCATGCAAACATGTAAAAAAAGCCATTCTTTGCCGGTGCTTAATGCCAGTCCCATGTCTGCCACCAGCCAACCCTGAGAGAGTCACTTAGCTTTTTTTTTCCCTCCCACCCTCATCTATTTAAATCTGAACTTCTGTGAGACAGCGAATGTTTTTCTTCAATGGGCTGTGCATGGTTCCTGCCACAGTGGGACTCGTGTCTCGTCTGGGACCTTGAGGCACTGCGGTAAGAAATAAAGCAGAAATAGCTGGCAGGTGAGCAGCAGCACCTCTTGACCTCAGCTGCAGACTTCTGATTTCAGAGGTGCTCTGTTTTAATCCAAAGAGCAAAATACACTTGGGTGCCTTCCAAGTCTGAGCATCTCTTCCTAGTTCTGTCTCTTAAAATGAGTGAACAGGCAGCCCGTGCTGTCACGGTGGGGAATTCGGGCTTTGCAAATGACTTTATGTCTTCAGCCAGGAGAGCGAGTCGGGGGCCACCTTTTCATGAAAGGTCTGAGAGCCACGCCAGCTGCCTCTCACTTCTCATTTTGATGCCGCTTTTAAAAAACAAACCGTAGACCGCACAGCACTGCGCAACGTTAACATGCAGAGGCCCCCGAGCCCGGTGGGACCTCAGCTGCCACCATCTGAGTAGCAGACAGACGCCAAAAAAGTCTGAAGAGCTACCGGGGCGTGCGGCGGCCACTCCGCATCCGACACCTGCGATGCGGGGCCAGGTGGAAAGCCCCAGCCAGGCTGCGGTCCCTGCTCGACCCCGGCACGGAGGGGACACCCAGGGCAGAGCCACGGGGCTGGGCACAGCCACGGGCCCAGGGTTAGAGCACGTCCCCGCTGAGCTGCCACCTGTGCCCGGCTCAGCCCCAGCCTGGCCAGGACACTCCGTGGAGCTCCTTCCTCCCGGCCACGCTCAGCGCATCTGTGAGGCCCGATGGCAGCTCAGTTCCTGCTACGCCCTTCACATGAGCAGCACGAGGAAGCCCTGCTTCACCCCTGCACAGTTACTTTATACCTGTTTCCGTCTCTGAAACGTGTCGGTATTGCCCAACGTGGCCGGCCCTGCGGATGTGAGAAGGGTGTGTTTTCAGCTTCTCATCTACAGCATTTGCATGAGTGGCTGGTTTCCCCTCTGCCCTGCTGAGCAGAGGAGTTGCTCTCTCTCACTTCCCTATTTTGCCGTGATCTATAGAGGTTCAAAAGGGCAGGGACGAGGGTCTGACATCCTGATGCTTCGACTCACCCTTGTGAAAAGTTACTAGTGTCAGTAGAGCCACAGATGCTCACCTCCCCCCAGCACCTTTAATTTCTGTTCTGTTGCTGTACTCAATGGTAAACCAGAATGAGCCTTTGCATTCCCTTGCTATCTACTTTATGTCTCACAGTCACAAGAAAATATATACGCACACACAACCAATTTATCAGGTAACTTCTGGGAAAAAATACATATACACACTCTGAAGAAACGTGTAGGTTCAGCCTACAAGGCCTTCGACCACACGGGCCTTTAAGAAATCTAGCATTGATAGATACTATAGTAGCTGTTACTGGATTACCATGAAAACTTTGGTACTGAAGACCTTCTTCTTCCTCTTTTTGTGCCAATGACCATGGTTTGCACGCTACATTTGTTAGCCTGATAAAAGCTGTGTTATGCACAGTACCTTACATCCCCAGCTCTCCTGCACCAAGCAATCTCTCTGCGTGTATCGCACTCCGGTCTTCAGGTCCAAGCACCTATGAAGAGATTGCCAAGCCAAATGTGAATGCCGCTCTCTAGTCTCACTCACAAAAGCTTTGCTGAATTTGCCCAGTTTTACACCTATTACAGCTCACTCTTCTCTCCCCTGCAGGGCTGTGGAAGCAGCAAGAGGGGCAGAGGAGGAGACTCTTCAGACCAAGTCACCACCTTCCCTCTTTCAACTGCTGAACAAAAGTATTAAGGTCTCAAAGTTTTTTTTTTATTATTCTTTTTTGTTGTTGTTTGTGTTTTGATTGCTTTTTTCTTTGCTTGGTTGTTTTTTCAATTACTGGCTACTGCATCTCAAAAGGCCTCATCCATATCAGCGGCTTTAGTGACACCGTGATGATGCAGATTTCCAGGCAAGCTACTCAAGGTGAGCATTCTGCGTGGTTCTCTTCTACAGTGCCAAGAGTACAGACAATTGTAATCTGGCAGTTGACTTTGTTCCCTCCTTCGAGTTTCATTTTCCCCAAATGTCAGGGGAGGGAAAAAAAAAACAAAAAAAAAAAAAAAAAAAAAAAAAAGGAAATTTTTTATTGCATGGAAAAATGCCTGAGGGGAAAGAACTAAATTCAGCACTAACTTGCAAAGGCAGATTTTAAAGTTGCAAAATCAGAGCATAATTTGGCCCAATATTTTGCTTCAGTGTTTGGCTCAGTGGAAAGAAAAAAAAAAAAAAAAACAGGCATGTTTTTTCCTGTCTGTGAATTATTGCTAAAATGAAATACGAGTTTTCACAGACGTAAAACTATCATTGCTGCAAGCAAGTACGAACAATGCTAAATCCTGGTCATGCGTACAACCCAAGAAGTGGCCAAAAAGCGCTCTTCTGAGAAAGCTGGCTGCCCGCGCTCTGGAAAGTTGTGCAACACCCCATGCCAGCTAGTTTTAACAGCACCGTACGTGGAAATTGCTCTCCTTGAAACAACTTCTACCTAATTTGTAGCGGTTAATAACTAATGACACATAATTTTTAAATCCCAGCAACACTTTGCTAGTTCCTGCTTTTAATTAAACCTGGCTGGTAGCAATGGGGAAGCAGCGAGCCGAGCGGCGAGCCGCAGCCTGTGCTGCACGGGGCCGGCAGCAGCGGCGTTATCCCACGTGTGCTGGCACAGGACCTCGTCCTCTTCTCCCAGGTGCGTGTCTAAATTCGGAGCCCTGTCAGTCAGGGCTTGAACCCGTGGTACTCCTGACTAATCAAGGGCCGCTTGCCTCCTTTGGTGAGCGCTGGCCGGTGACTCCATGACCGGCATCCGGCCACAGATCTCCTCTTGGCCAAGTGAGCAGGAAAGACATGCGATGGGAAGTTAATGATGCATTAAAATGCATGCTAATTAATGAGATTTTTAGAGTTATCCTGACATAGGTAGTTTTCTCATGTGCTGTGCAGGTATAAAAGTGGCAGGAGGGCTGGCCACAGGCGGATACCGCCTCCTTGCCATCTGACACTGCCCCTGCTTCTTCCTTTGCAGCCCCTACCCATCCACAACCAAGGCCAGGAAATAAAATCTCCTGTGTGCCACAACGTGGTCCTGAATACCTTGCGTAACAGCGGTCTGGGCATCACCGAGGCATTAAAGCAGAGACTTTTACACGGCTGAAGGAGGTCTGTACCCTTACCCCCATCCAGGAAAACCCCGAGCAGCTCAGACTGAAGGTCCACGACCACCAAATCCCCCTCTCGCAGGAGGCAGCTGAGTTTGAGTGCAGAGTCTTGAGGCAATTCTCTATGTGCTCCTGAATTTGTTTTGCAATTGCCGTATGTCTCTCCCCATGTGCCATTAAGAGTTCAATTCTTTTATTCCTCCCCCCCCCCGCCCCTTCCCCGCCTTTTTAAAGCATCATGTTTATGCAAGTGGACAGGAGGCTCTCATATCTGGGTCACACGTTTGCTGGAGGTCATTGAAAGGCTACAAAATGGAGCATGCCTAATTCTGCCATTTCAGAAGTTTTCTCACATGTACTCAAGACAATTATGCCTATTAAATGAGTTCATTAAATTTCAGAAATCCTTTGAAAATTCCGGCATGCCAAAAAATGTGCTGAACTCCTTTAATTCTTCTAACACCTCCTAAAAATGTTCAAGTCCTCGGAGGTGCTGGGGACTGGAGCTGGGCTGCCTGTGATGTGGCAAAGATACGATGTGCGTCCTGTCTCCATTGCAAGCCGAATAAGCTAAGGAAACAAAGCAGAGCACCGAGGTCCATCAGGTGACCTTTATCAGCGCCGCCGTCATTGGCCCAAGCGCCACTCTGCTGAGAATAATTCAGAGAGGAGAGAAATGTCACCGATGCTCTTTGAGAGCTGTGGGGTTTGTGACAGGACGGGACATGCAAGACATTTCGAGGACCAAGAGCTGGCTCGGTGCTGAGCTGCGGACTTCAGGGATGCAGGAGGAAAGCAGAGGTGGGCTTTGGGTGTCCTTGTCAGCTCTGCTGCACTGCTCTCCAGCTGCTGCAAGGGACATCCAGGTCTCTGCCCTCCCAGAGGAGCACAGGGGACTGTAGAAGGACATTTCCTATGCCAAGCCACACACTGAGAGCAAGGGCTGAACATTAAGACAGGGCACATTCCCGTCTCGGGGTGTGTGAGGTCTCAGGAGGAGGAGGAGGAGGAGGTGAGGAAGAAAGAGCCAGCAGCAAAGCTCCAAACTGCTTCCTAGGTTTGGCTCTGCAAAGCTTTCTTGACAGGAATTACCCTGGTGTGAGGCTGACCTGGAGATCAATACTGGGTTACATTTCTCCTTCTCTGGCCCTCAGCCATGGCCATGTAGGACTGGGTTCAAGAAAGCTATGTAAAAGGAAGATGCATTGCTGTTCCCTCAAAGGAGAGAAGAGGCACCTCAGTCCTGCTTTTAGGCAGTCTAACACAGGGGCAGCCTCCCTCTGCAAGCACCTGCCTCCTTTCATAGGCAGGAGAAGCCACTGAGCATCACCAGCATTTATCCCTTCTACCTACCATCCCACTGAGGGTTGGCCTTAAAGAGAACAGAGAAGC
This sequence comes from Oxyura jamaicensis, assembly GCF_011077185.1. NCBI lineage: Eukaryota > Metazoa > Chordata > Aves > Anseriformes > Anatidae > Oxyura > Oxyura jamaicensis. The sequence continues at coordinate 3,745,014 of NC_048895.1, forward strand.
CTGGGGAACAGGAGAAGCCCTACGTGATCCTCCTTGCTTTCTGCGGGGCTTTACTCCCCTACGTACCACATACCCCAAGGTCTGCTACTACGGTGCAGCACAGGAGGAACCCGTTCAGTGGGAAGCAGCTATTCCCACAAGGAAACATCCCAGTTCTCAAAAGGTGCTGAGCATCAGCAACTGCCTCTTAGTAAACAGGAGCCGAGGGTGCCCAGTCATTACAAGTCCCTAATCCGTAGGTGCCTCACACCCACCACATGTTGTAAGTAGCACTCTAATACGTACAAACAAAAGTTAATTTATTGTTGCAATGCTAACGCTACGCAGAGGTCATGTCGTGGGATTGGTTTGGCAGCAAAAAGTTCTGGAAACCCACAAAATAAATACTCTAAAATATTGCATCGGGTAGTACGCCTCTGCGCAGCGCTGTCACTTCTGGAGAGCTGTATATCCACCGCAGCAATTTGGAAATTAAAATGTACACAAGATGATAGCTCATTAAGAAGTGTTTCTTTTTCGTGAGTAAGGGAACATTTATCACAGCTGGCCCACACCAACAATCAGCTTTGGACAGAAGCCACCTTTACTAATGAATGGGAGGGAACAGTTTTTAATCTCTCTGAGATCTCTTATCAATTGATTTCGGATGATGTATGGGAGGTTTTATTCTCCAAGAATTACGATACTCCTCAAGTGCCAGCAGAGACCCAATATTTTTATTGTGCGGCTTTGTCTCCTGACACTATGTCATTTCGTCTTGACACTGTGGCAGTCTCCCTGCAGACTCACTGCTATTGTCTCACATTATCCTTGTCTCCCCGGACTTGCGTTGTCCTGCCTTCCCTGTTGATCACACTAACTCGGATTTAGACAAACAGGAGGGGGGGAAAAAATAAAACAAGAAAACCACCACATCATCTGATACCTTGGATTAATTTTAGCCAGAAAATATCAAACAAAATGGTTTGCCACTCTGCAGTCGGTGATACTGTGAGAATTAACTCACCTAGATTGATTATGTTTGTTCTGTGCTCGCCCACGAGTCGTGCAAAGCCCTTGAACGCTACCTGCACAGTCGGAAGGCATTATACCGGCACTGAAGAGAGAGCCTTTGATCAGGTCCTCAGGAAATACTTCCTGCGTCCTCCTGAAGTGTAACTTTAGACCAGGCTCTACCAAGGCCACTTCACTCTTTTGTGCATCCCCTTGAGTTCAGTGGTGAATGAGCTGAAATTCGCTCTGTTTCCTTTACTAGATGGCATGTGTCAAGGATCCCTACGATCACTTTTATTACTAGCTTTATCTAAAGAGCTCCTTGCAGGAGCCCAGGGTGTCAGTGGTCATGAAAAGAGCAGAGCTGGGATATAACAGTATTTTATACCCCTCCAGGCCAGACAATTAACTGAGGCCCGCTAACGTCTCAGGTCTCAGGCCTAGATCCCGAGCAATGGCAAAGATGTGCCGGTTCTCACTGAGAAAAGGGGAAAGACCAGTCTCTTCATGGGACTGATCCACATGCCAGAGGAGGGCAGATGGCAGGAGAAAAAATAAATAAAGGAAGGCATTGCGCTGCTTTAGCTATCTTTTGGGCCTCACTTTCAATGGAAACCTGCCAAAATCTGGTGGCTCTGTCCCCTCTGCCCCACTGTTTTGTCACATGTTTAAAAGGACGGCAGTGGTCTTATTTTAAGGGGTGGTTGGAAGCTCTTGGTAGCTGGTTTCCTACGTCACCCCCATAGAGCTTGCACAGGTCCTACAAGGGCTCGGTCCAGCTCCTTCAGAAGTCAAGAGAAACGTTGTGCCCCTGAGCAGATCCTTAGACCCTGAACCTGCTCTACCAGCTTTACCAGTACCGGTCCTGGTCCTAACCAAGGATTTGGTCCCAGGTGAAAGCAGTGAACAGAGGGAGAGCAGAGAACAAGAGGACAACAAAGAAATCAAACACTTTCCTTGGTCAGTTGCTACAGAACTCAGGACCTGAGCCTGGCACAGGAAGGAGGACCACGCTGACCCTCTCCAAGGGCAACCCCCATTGATACCCACACGCACGGAATAGAGCGTCTGCTCTGGTACAGGGGCTCTCATTATAACAGTCTCTGCAAGAGTAATGTCACACGAGATGTCAAAAACAAGAAGCAACATGTTAGAAGGGTGCCACTTGGAAATAAAGCCCTGCTTTTATTGGATAGCTGATCTGCTAAAAGCAGTTATTTGAAATATCTGCAGATCGCTGGGATCCGTGAATAATTGCTATCTGCACATCTCAAATTCTTTACAGTTTTGCTGTTAGACATAGCTGTGCATGTCTATAAATAGTAGAGCAATGTCGCTCACTGCATAATACAGTCTCTGTGCTTTTACAACTCATCATGAACTTCTATGTAATTTATTTTTTATTGAAGAATTCCAATTAATGGCTTCCTGGTGATTTTAAAGCCTCAAATTATCAGTCTCTGAAAACAAAGCAGAGAACATAATTATCATAAACTGAGAATTTTTCATTTTGAAGCTTATCTGTTTGTGCTAAGTATCTTGTCTGTAAGTAATTAGTGCCTTTATTTTTTTTCAGTAAAAATAATGACCATTCTATGCTTCACATCCAAATTTTGTTAACTGCTAGATGTACTGTATATATTATATTTGAAAATGCACCACCTTGGACCAGCTTTAAAGTATTTCATCAAATGATAATGGCAACAACAAAATACATCTGTTTGTCAGAATAAATTACATGACATTTAAAAAAAGCTATTATATCTTTTTCTCTTCCTTCAAAGAGTACAAGCCTTTCAAAAATACGCACTTCTTACTTATTGCTATGGTGGCATAGCACGAGGAGATCGGGCAGCTGCTTTGTGGCTGTCTCTAACACCTAGATGCTGATCAGAGCCGACCGGCCAATCGCAGATCCTTATGCAGCATCCTTTATGGGGATACCTCAAAATGCTTTGCTGAAGAAAAGACCAAACACAGTTACACGCATAAAATAACACAGCATTCATAGCTACACATAGGCTAAGTTCTTCGCTGACTTCTGACCTCATTTGTTAGACCGTTTGTTTGACCATTTGTTTCCTTTCAGTTCTGTGGGACCACACCCTTGTATCTCATGGAAATCCTGCAAAACCAGTGCAGCTGTTGAGCAGAGCCACCAGAGAAGAGCACTGTCTAGCATTCTGTGCGGTATCCTACAGCCAGCCAGGAACATAAAAGATAAAGTCTGATCCCACAGACAGTATTCCTTGCCTGGATTTCATAAAGATGGAAGCAAGAGGACCTCCGCCAAGCTGATACCCCTTGTGTAACTCTGGTCTAACACCTGGCAACTACTTCTCTTAGCAGAAAATGTGATTTCTGGGATGATGAAGAGAATTCCTACCACAGAACCAGGACCATTCTGCCTACAGTTGGGCCCATTCTGGCTGACCACCGAGCTGATCACTTCACACAATAAAGCATTAGGATTATTGATTCTTCTCCTTACAGGAACTATTTCCAGACATCGATTCATTATTCCATGCTTCAAGAAGTTCACCCAGCACAAGAGCTGGATACTCAATTTAGGGTAAATAGCTCATAGTGGGAAAAAATGAGAATTTCTGAAAGACAGTTTAGAAAGGAAAAGGACCAGCAGAGTTTTTTTGTTTTGTTTTGTTTTGTTTTAAAAAAAGGCCTCAAAATAATGCAGCCATATCTTACGTAGCCTTTTATGTTAGTAAAATTCTTCTTCAACAGATTGACTTTGTTGGAAGCCTTGATTAGGTCTTGCCTAGGTCTCTGAACACAGGAGTAACAGACCTAGCAGGGGAAGTTATGTGATTCAGTCTAGCCACAGAGTCCTGAACAGAGCTGTGAGCACCTGAAGCAGCATCAGACAGCCCTACGCAGGAGGGGTCGCAGCGGTGATGGAGATACCTGAAGGGTATAGTTTCAGGAGCTCAGGGAGGCAGCTGCAGCTTCATTTGTGGGCGTGAGGAAATCCTGTGACCACTGCGACATCTTTCCCTTGTGCTTAGCACATGCAGCTCAAACCAGGGAGCAAACTGAACCAAGACTGGAAGCAACCAAGGCAGGTAACGGGAGAAATCTGCAGTACCTTTGCAGAAGCACTCATTGTAAGGCAGGAATTTAAACCTGACATGTGATATGGTGAAATCCTGCTCCTGATTGGTGCCCGGGGAACTGGGCTGGAAGGGAAGCACGCATATTTACAATCAGTCTGGTGTCAGGAGCAGGAGACGTGTGTCACTGATGTTTCAGTCGTGCACAGACCTTTGTGTGAGCTTCCTGCACAGTCTCCCTTGGCCGCTCAGTGTCAGGCTGTGTTTGCAGGTGGGATGCATTTTCCAGGCCAATCCGTCACAAGCTGAAGCACAAGGGCCTGTCCCACCTGCTAGCTTGTAGTTGTGAGCTGCAGCCTCACCCCCATCTGCCTTGAGCAAATTCTGTGTCGTAGAGGCCCCCACAGCAAAGGGCCACGAGGACAGAGGGAGACCCTGGCACACGTCTCTGGTCCTGCATTTGCTCAGCACAACAGATCACACCTCTGAACCACAGCGAAAGGTGGGGACCAAGTCCAAAACGGGAACGAGTATGCCATGCCAGCCATTCTCAACATTACAACGAGTAACACAGCCCTGCTTTACTTCCCTGCCCTGTACAGTAACACTTTTTCTGTTGAGGAACTCATCAAGAAATCACCGTCAATAATCCAGTAGGTACGCACGTTGGATAATGTGAGGAGGAATGAATTAGGAAGGCGGTGACGATGCTGCCCTACAAGAATATGTTCTTGGTCATTTGCGGACTCACCGTGGGAGCCAACTCATTTCCAGGTTGCCCCAGACTGTTACTCGAGTAACACTCCCGGCCTCAGAAGGGCTGGTCTCTGCCAGACACCCCCCTCTCCACTGTCCGCAGGCAGGTATGGAGCAACTCGCTGCGTCCATAATGGATCTCGCTGACTGCAGCAGACACTTCATAAAGAGAATTTCAAAGGAACCTCAGAAAAAAAATACTGACACCATAATTTAATATCATAAATAAACATGCATTAAAAATCTTAAGTCAAATTAGAGTAGCATCTCCTGTGGGTTCCCCTGCTGTCTCGCCAGCCGGGTCCTTGCTCAGTGACCCCTGTGCACCATTCCCACTCCTTGCATCAGTTGGGTGGCAAATGCCCCTTTGAAACCTGAACGGGGTCTAAGGTCCCTGCCCGTCCTGATCATGGCACGTATCGGAAATGGTGAGCAGAGCCCTAGCTCATATCTCCTGCATCCTTGAACCAAGATCCCCAGCTTCACTTCTGAGTTCCCTCTCCTTTTGGCAGACATCCAGGCCAGCTGCTAAAATAAATCTTTTTTTCCCTGTGAGCTCTGAAGTTCTTCTGCTGGCAAAAGGTAGCAAAAGTGGTGTTGTTTCTTGGCTTTTATCCTAACTGTGCAATCCACCCCGAGCCACCTCGCCCCACGCCTCCTAACCGCATAGGCAGGCTGCAGGACGGAGCAGAGAAGCGCCGCCGTTTGCCGTCTGCCTTGCAGTCTCTTTGCTTCCAGGCACTAAGTAAATGTCAGCTTTTTTTACTGTGTTACATACATTGCTAATTTTAAAAAGAAATCCAATATCATTGTTTTTCATGCTAGCTGAGGTGATTCTGAAATTTAATAAAAATAGTGGAATTTTTCATTAATGGCAACCAGGGTTTAAGCTAGCACTAACTTTCTATAGCAGCAAGACAGGAGAAGAAATAAAAAGAGGTCATCCTCATCTTGTTACACTGCAACTGTCTTCAGTCACAGCCTCAATAGCAAAGATTTCAAAACATTGCTATTGCTTTACTGATTAATGTAAAAACTGGCACAAGGCATCGTATTCAAAGCACCTACAAATACTTGGCAGGAAGGGATCTGCTAAGTATCTTAAAACATAAGGCCCAGTAACGCTTTCTATAAGGCAAAAATGCAAGGGCGAGGAAATTATGTGAAATACTTTCCTGATCAGGGAGCCCTCCTATTGCTCCAGGTCTGAGGGGAGGAACAAATCACAGCTATCAGGATAGGAAATGTCAAAGCATCCTGCCGCCTAACCCTGCTTCAGTGGTGGCGCATCCCTCCTGCGAACCCACCTGCATCACAGAGCCGAGCAGAGAGGCGTACCACTCGTGGAGAAGTACTTGCTGACCTAGTGACTTTGCAACTGGCAGAGTCTAACCCTTACAGTAGGCTCCAAAATGTTCATCTGCAGCTTGACGGGCAAAGTAACTTTACTCGTATTTCTTCAGCTCTTCTGAATGTCCATACCTTTGGAAGCTGCACTGTGCAAAAGCCTGGCATCGTAGCTCAGGTGGTAAGGCGCTGCGACCTCTAACATCTGTATAGCCAAAGAGCAGGTATCGGCAGGGAGTTGGCCTTCCCCGAGTGCAGCTCTGAGGTCTGCCGCCACCACCACATTAAGGAAGAAAACCAAGGGGAAGAATGTGAAAGAAATATTTTGCTTCCAGAGTATATTTTCTTTATGGCTGCTATTGGAAAAAAAAAAAAAAAAAAAAAAAAAAAAAAAAGTTCTCCGTTAAAACTAAGCTGTGTGGTATTTGTTCTCCTGACTTTGTTTTTGCAGAAGGGCTCCCCAGGTCTCACCCATATCCGAGGCCAAAGTAAGTAAGGTCCTTCCTCTCCCCAAAATCTTCCATTACAAAATCAGCAGTTTATCATCTCTTCTCCCAAGGCCACCATTGAGTGGCCACCTCACAGCACACTTACAGTCAGCAGAAAAACGGGGCAGGCAGCCAGTGGCCATCCACACAGCATGTGGGGCGCAGAGGGGCACCAGCACGACGCTCATCCATCTCCCAGCAAGGTCACCCAGCGATCAAGTGCCCGCTTGTAGGTTAACCAAACGAATGCAAACAAGAATGACACCCCGTCCTTCCAGCCCCTTTTCTAGGTTAATATGCTCGTGAGGTTGCACTGGGTGGTCGGAGCGGCAAGCAGAGAGCAGACACCTCCACAAGGTGAACTCTCCCCAGAAGCCGACCCAGCTGCAATGTCACACACACACACATGGCACCGGTATCTTCCCCTCGTCAAGACCTTAGCTAAACAAGAAAAATAGGCCGTTGTCCCCCCTTCCCTCCCAGCCCAGCCCCTTGGCATTCAGACACCACTGAGACCGCAGCACCCGCTCCCTCCGAGCAGGAACACTGACTGAAGTTCAGCCTGGGGTTTTGCCTCTGCCAGCACCACCCCTAACATCAGTGATGACAAACTCAGAGCAGCACTTCTGCAGGAAGACTGACAAGTACGAGTGACTTTTTGCAGAACAGCTCTTTCTTTCTGCAGATTTGCATTTCTTAATTTTGTCTTGTCAACGTACTGCCCCCAGCTTCCCACCCCCTGCCATCTCTGCGACTATGGAACTCATTGCGGCGCAAAACTCCCTGGGTTTTCCCAAATATCCCCCGGTCATTGTTCCTCTCCGCGAGCACCAGCAGCATGGTTCGGTGCAGAGCCTCCAGCCTGGCGGGCTGTGTCAGACCGTCCCAAATGCGGCAGCAGAAATCACTGGAAGCTCTGGAGTCAGAAATGGCAATTCAGAGTAATATGTGGTAATGAGGAAGACTGTTCTCATCTCCACTGCGGAGCACTGACCTTTTAACAGAGCAAATGTCAGGGAGAAATACACAAATGTGTTTAGACCGCTATCAGGTGCCTCTCTGTGGGGGTGCTCACTCGGGCACAGGTACAGCCCGTGCTGCTGTGTCTGCAGAGCAGGCGTGGTGCTGTAGGTCGCTCTTGGAGAAAGCAGCCCTGGAAATCACAGTCCTCGGTGCCAGATCCTTACACCAGAAGAATGGCACCATGCACAGCCACAAGCTACTTCAACAAGGGTGAGGCCTTTGGTGGTGTGGGAGGGGTAACAGCGCCAGAGGACGACGAATGGGTATCTCGGATGAGATACACCACAGGCGATACAAAAGCCCTCCAAGTGGCTGCCTGCCTTGCCGGGTCACAGCTCTACACATCTGTGTAGCATGGAACGTGTCGTTACATCTCCACCACAGGGACGGGCCGAGCAGCAGTCTTCCAACACCCCCACAAAGCACATCTACTTCACCGGGAAGACTTCTGGTTTTCAGAGGTGGGGGGAAGGACAGAGCTTGCAAATGAGTCACAGGTAAATGGGAGAGGTTTTGGACCGGGGTCAAAAGCCAGAAGGGCAGCTGGCATGGGCCAGGATTTAAACCCATTGTGCGGCCCACCACCTGCACATCTGAAACATCTCGGCAGTCTCCTTAAGCACTTCATTGGTTCCTCTATCAGCTATGGAAGAACAACCACTGCATTCTAGAAACAAACAAAAAAAATCTGCTTCTTACTCTTTGTGTTGTAAGGGGAAATCAGACCATAGTGACAGGAAGGAGCAGACCTGTGTGAGCCTGAGTACCACTTCCACCTGTCTTCCTCAGCCCAAGGAAGTCTAACAGGACACATTTCTAGAGATCCCAATACTGCACCCTGCTGAGCCCTGAAGTTAGATGCATCTGCCTCCTAACAGGAGCTGCACCCACACAACAGGCCAAAACAACTGGCCCCTTGGCTCGGAGGCCATCACACACACGTTCAAACAGTAGGATCAATAATTTTGCATTGCAGGCTAGAGGACACCGGGCACCTTTTGGCACTGACTTTGCTTAGTTTGTCAGGTCCAAGTGAGGTGTATGTTAGTGTACGTGCTTTACACTGTGTAAGGAGGGCGCACATGGAGCCAACAGCCTTCGGTCCCTTTTCTGCGATGCCACCAGTAGGGCGAGAACATCAGGGCCCAAACCTGAACACGGCACAGGGTGCGATCCCAGCACCCAGAGGCCTGCACGTGTAAATCCGCGGCCGCGTTTCTTATACCGGAGACGAAAGCCCGAGAGGCAGAGGCACACGTAATTGGTTATTAGCTCTTTGCCTCAGCCTCACCGTGGAGATGTTCTCCCCGGCTCTGCAGAGCATGCCCCAGGTCTGGTGCCAGCGGTGGTGCCATATGGATCGCACGCGGAGGGGCTCGGCTGGTGCGCCGGGGCCACGAGAAGGCAGCACCTCACGGCTGAAAGGGAAGAGTCCGAGAAGTCAGCAAACTGTAATTACAATTGTTGTTCTTCCTGATTTAGCAATGCTGTTAGGGGGGACAGGGGAAGGTAATAAGCAGAATTTTCTAGGAAGCACGCTGAAAATAAGGTACTAAGAAAAGTCACTGAAAATGTCAGGCAAGCCAACAGGGAAAGGTCCAAGGAGCAAGCAAAAGCACAGCATATACTTTTTCATCTATTCAATCTGACCCTGGGCCCAGTGCCACAATCTTTTTAAGGTTAGTGGTGGGAAAGCTGCCTTTTGAATGTTTGCAGAGGCCTATTAACATCCTGTGCTGAGGAACCTTAAACCCCAGGTAGTATTTCAGAGGAAATGGACAGCACAAAACACAGACTGAAAATTAACCACAGCAGACCCCGGGCCTAAATAAGTTCCACTAGCCCTTTCTGAAATCACTTAAAGGCTTTCCTTCCAGTTGGACTCCTGCCCAACCACTTTAATAGGTGCAGCAGGCAGGGGGAAGAGAGGGAGTGGGGGGGGGGGGAAAGGAGAGCAAAAATAAAAGGGAAAAGAAACCTATTTGTAATTTAAACATTCCTTGCAAAATAATAATAAAGAAACAGTTTAACAAAAAATTGCAACTGTAGCAGGATCGGGAGGGTAACTCAGCGAAATACTCTGCGGATGGCTGCAAACCTCTAATGGAAAGTTGTGTAAGTGGCTGAGGCCAAAGTAGGCATTAATTACAATGAAAAATCAGTTTAGTGCAGGCCACAACTAAATTGGAAGCTGGTCCTCTAGGTAAAACAAAGAAAGTGAACAGAAGCTTTAGATTTGATTACATGGCAATACAAGAAAAATGTGCTGTATGTTGTCTATTATTAAAGCTGCTTTTGGGCCTTCTGTGTGTGCCTAAGGGATTTTAATAAAAAATTAGTAATAGCCCTGCTGCCCTGGCTCACTGTGGCTTTTGGAGCGTTTGTGGGTACAAGGCTAGTTCTGCAGTACAAATTAAGTCACTTTAGACAAGCAACCTTGAAAGCATTAGACGACAGCAAAGTTCAAACGGCACACTTCTGCTGCAAGAGGACACAGTCCCTTGCTGGAGGCCAGCTCTGGATTTAGAAGCAGCAATACAATTTCATCAGGAAAAAAGCTCTGCAACTGTTATATTTGTCTCCGATTATTCTTGGCAACACTAGAAATGCACAGCCAGGTTCATAAACACCATACAACTGTATAATACTGCAAAAGCACCGGCTAACGGCAAAAGAGTCACCATTAACACGGGACTTTTGATTTATTTACGTATTTTTACAAATGCCAACCCTAACTTTCTTTAATTTGATGTAACAACATGAATAATCATGTTTTTATTGCTAGTAGCAGCACTGGGTCTTTGGCATGGTTGGATGCAACCGAGCCAGCAAAGTTCACCGGGATTAATTTAAAAACACCAAAAAAGCGCAAATCCCCGCCCACCCACCCAATCTCCCAAGTTTGTAAAGCTGACTTCTGTAATTCCGTTTATAGAAGCAGTTACTTTAAGGTGCAATTCATTATGTTCAGTACACCGATGCATCGGTAGATCTAGTTCTGCCATTAAGTCCCTGGCTACAATTTCCTGTAAGCCAAAGGTGAAAGAGTATGCAGAATTTTCTAAAATCCAGGGAAATATGGGCAAAAGGAATTGTAGGGCTAAAGAGGCATGGAAATGTCCAGCAGACCATTAGCAGCTTCGGCCCCAGTGGGTCTCCATCCCTCCAGTGCTTCATGTTTTGTGGGTACAGCTCCCAGATGGGTGAATATGTGGTGTTTTAGGTGACACGCATCAACCGTTTCCTAGGAATGCTGCCCAGCCCCAGAGCCCTGACTGGATACGTTTAACCGTACCCTCACGTTGCCAATGTTTGCTGTTTTAGTATGAGTTGCATCGGGTTTTGTGATTTCCATTGAAGAGTCTCCTCCTGAATTACTTTTTTCACCCCCAAGCCCACTTCTGCTGCTCTTCTTGATCGCAGTGCACAATACAGACAATTCCAAATCCAATCCCTTTCTAAAGGTACCACATGAGGATTAAAAACAACAACAAAAAAAAATCAAAACCGGAAAACGAAAGGTCTACCACTACTTTAACTTGACGAATTTTAAACCCACCTCATGGTTTTTCATGCCCGACACATGATCAAGTGCACGAGGTTGTCAGTTTTGCAACTCACACGCCAAGCGTAGCGTCCTGGTGAGTTGCTCCTGGGGAGGGCGATGCTAACAGGTACGTGCAGCCCTGGGCTCTCACTGCTTGGCGGTGTGACATGGGCGACGATGTCCCCGAGTGCTACGCGGTGATGAGGCTCCTCTCTGCAGCGTGACCTGGATGTGACCCAGAAGAGTGCTGGAAAGGAAATAACTTTGTTTTCAGCTCCGTGCCACAGATGAGTTGGTCTTAAAAATCCTTTCCTCCCAGTTGCATGTGGCTGTATGCGTGGATTTCTGTCACCATGTGCTACGTGGTCCCTGCTTGTACCCACACCGGTCTTCCTTTTAGTGGTGAACTGTGTTTTGCTATGTTGGGAAAGGATGTCACAAGAAGGACAATCCCGATTTACATTTCAGTGACTAGCAGAGCAATTTTATGGCACATAGCCAATGCAGAACCAGATTACTTCTGAATCAAAGTTGCAACATTAGCACTGAATACATGCTGAACTCACAGTAGATGTTTAAAAAAATTAAGAATGAAAAAAAAAAAAAGAAAAGAAAAAGTAGGCATTCCCCCAAAAAAGCACCATTGAAAACCTGTAAGTTCATCCAGAGCAGAACATCAGAGGCCGGCAACTCACCTCCACCATCTGAAGGTCCCTGGGGATCCCACAGCTCCAAGCTGTGCCCCCTGCCCACCTCTCCCATCACAGATGCCCCCCACAAGAGTAGCACTGCTGCCATCTCCTCCAGAGACCCTGCAGAGACCCTGCTGCCTCCTCCCAGGAGCTGAAGCGCTGGCTTAGGCAGCCTGCCCCGTTGCAGCCCCCACCTTCCCCACCACGAGGGGTTTCGGAGGGGCTGAGCTGCCGCAGGGGCTGTGGGGCAGAAGGGATTTCCTTGGGAAAACCTGCTGGCACTCAGCACGCCCAGGCGCTGAGGTTGCAAGGGAAAACAGAGCAAGCGAGGAGGGTGGGAAAACAAAACCACCGTGCCTAGCAATTCCCAGCAGCTCTCCGGGCTGAACTGTGAAGACGTTTAATTGCCAGCTTGCTCGGTGACTGCTGGCAGGACCAGTGCCTGTGGCAGGCACCAGCCCACCGACACGCTGGGTGGATGGCCAGCGAGGAGTGGGGGCACCTCGCTCAGGCAGCCTGCACCCACAGCAAACGGCCCCGTGGAGCTGGGGCCTTAGAAGGGACACCAAAAAAACTCTTCACGTATAACCTGTGGCCACATCTACGTTCACATCTACATATGCTCACGGGAGTTGGAAACGTGTTAGTACATGGGTGCTTGCAGCCATCCCCTGAAGATGCACACTTGTTCCTTCTCTTTCTTCCCAAGCCTGTTTACTTGTCCTAATGAACACCCGCAGCCTCTCAGGCCGCCTGGCACCACATCTGCTCAGCGAGTGCAGGAGTGGTCTCCAGAATCAAGTCTTTCTCTGCTATCTCTTGTGCTAAGATTTGTGAAAAAACAACGTGGAAAGGAAAAAAAGAGAAGAAAAGAAAAAAAAACTTTTGTCTGTGGATTCAAAAGAGCCCTCTTTATGCCAGATTCATCTACATTAAATTGGTCACGACCTTCCAGGTGTCTTTAAGGTTGAAGTGTTTGCTGGACCATTTAAAGCTCCTCTCGCGGGCTCCGGCGACCCTCCTGACATGGAGAGCCAGGCTTTTAAGAGTGTAGCCACCTTGTCAATGCTCAGAGGTCACTAATAGCCTGCCTTGGGCCTTCCAGCGGGTCGCGTTCGGCTTGCTAGCCCGACACAAAGGAACAGGAGAGGAAGGCTGGGGAGGGGGATAATTATCATTCTCGGGGGGGCCCCCCCCCCTCTCCAGGCTGAGAGTTATGCTCCATGTCACTGTGTTAATGCGCTTGCATCCAGGGAGACACATAATGCTCCTCTCAGCCCTGTTTATTAGTGAGATCCATTTGCGAAAGGCCCTTCTTTTGTACCACAATATGAATGTGCTTTGATGGCAAATAATTACGCTAGTCCTTTTGACATGAGGATCCACAGGCTGCCCTAGTTAAGCCAGTAATTAGCCTGTCCTCCTTTTTTTTTTTATTATTGAGAAACTACAAATTATCCTCATATGAGCACTGGCCATTCCTTTTTCTCTTTTCTATTCTGCCTCCCTCTCTCCCTCTCTCCCTCTCCCTTGTATCTCTCAGCACTTTGGATAAGGGGAATGCAGCTGCACTAGAGCAAGATAAAGCTCCGCCATCAAGATGATGAACAATTTGGATGAAGAGGCTTCGAGATGAACACAAAAGCTGAAGAAGTGCGGCTGATGCAGCCCCGGACAGCTGAAGAATGCTGCAGTCTGCAGATGAATAGCCCTCATTTGTGAATATACAGATTTTCCATGATGAATAAAAACTGAGTGTAGGTCACAATAAATAAACTTTTTTTTTCCCTTCTTCTTAAATAATAATTCAGGTTCCCGGCACCAAACAGCTGTAAATTGAAGGTTGTGCTTAGTTTTCTCAACTCTCAAAGGGGATAATTAAGCTAAGCTCATATTGTTTGATATATTAGTGTAATGATGAGCTACTATATTCTGGCTTGTTTCGAGTTATTTTAGTGGTGTTTTTTTTTTCCATTATCTTTTTTCTTAAATTACATTTCAAATACATTTTAAATGTAGAAACAGCGTTTCTGAAACACAGTTGCCCTGTGTTTGGGTCTATCTGAAATGTATTCATATAACATTTAATTAAAAGATGCAACATCCCCTTTTCCTGAAAAAACATGGAGGTAACAACATGAACATTATTGGACTGGTCCTGACAAGCTCACTCAGCTGCTGAACCTTTAGCCCTACTGGTGCAAGACAATGAGACGGGGTTGTGTTCTTTGTCAATGCAGGTTAGGAACCTTCTGAAACTTCAGGACAGGTATTTCTTGGCAACACATCTTGCCCCTTATTTTTTCATAATTGCTTTCAAAGATCAACAGAAGGCAAACGATTTCTGATTTTACCTGGGTAAGAGGCTTCCACCAAACCAAGACACCACCGCTGAAGAACTTGTCTCCCTTTTTTCCATTTGTTTCCCTCCCCCGATCTGATGCCACCTTTAAAACAGCAGGCATGTGCAACATGGCACACAGCACAGCCACCTGGCTACAAGCCAAAGTGAAACGGGGGTTTACCCTCCAACTGGTGGGTGTCTTTTTAGGATAGTTGACAAGGCTCTGGTGGAGATGCAAGCTTTTCCAGGAATTTTAAAATACCTTTAAGTCCAAGCATCATCTTGGGAAGGAGAGTGAAGGAAGCTCATGAACATGAGCACAGGCGGAGGGCGATGGTCCCAAAAAACAGGGTATGCCATGTTAACAGTGCCTCTGCTAAAGGAAATGTCTAGTTTCTCTCTGCCTCAGCCTGACTCTGATCAGTTAATTTGTCTCTGAGTCAAGCTTTTGCATAAAGCTACCAGAGAAGGAGTCGGAAGCCCTCTCACCTTGAGGGGTATTGCTGCCTTCAGCCACCCGCTGCACTCCATCGAGCCACCAGCTGATACACGCTCCAATGCCTGAAGAGGAAAAGAAACCAGTGCAGGCCCAAGTACGTTTACACTCCTGAGAAGGAAGAGGCAGTAAAATGCATGGGTTTCATTTTCCAACGACTAGCCTTCAACCTGAAACCCACCCGCAGCAGGACTATGTACCAACAGAACTTGTAGCTCATCTTTTTCCGAGCTAGAACCACCCCAAGCCTTTTCTTCTCCTAACTCAAAGCCCACAAAAAGTCTAAGTATCCTCACCTCCTAAATATGCTGTAACACTGCACTGTATGGAGAATATCAGAGAAGACGGAAATAAGTGAGCCATGTACGGTGATTCAAGTTCGAGTTTTAACGTTCACTACAAACTTCTGCCAACCTACAGCACACACGCTCTTCTTTTTGTCCACATTTTGAGAATTAAGTTTAAGAACTGTGCTGGGAAGTTATTTTCTAAGGCTATGGCACAGCTTTATGACATGGTGAGTAGACACAGTGCAAATGTTTCAGAAAATAATAAGAATACCCTACATCTTGGCCTGTTTCTGGAACCAATGTCAAGACACGTGTTTTTTTATGGTTCCAAAATGTGTGTGAATTGTTCCTTTCATCTCTAGTTTGGGATCAAAGGGGAAACAGCCCCTCTGATATTTACTGCATGACTAGAAAGAAACTCCAGAACTCTTCCACTGAAGGCTGTTCCCACGAGGGTCACCACTTGCTCTGTGCAGCCGAGCTGCTCATGTGGGCTGGGTGAGCCTCTGGGCGCTACGTGGCTGGCTCTGGCAGCCCCAGCACCATCCCAGTTTCCCAGTTAGGACTCCAAGCCTTGCAACCAGTTGCTTGGCCTGTTCTGACTGGGAGGAAGCGGCCCAAATGCAGAGGATTTCGGGAGGTTCGGGATTACATCCCCCATCAGCGAGGCCTGCGCTGAAGCTGTGCCCGTAACCCACCACCCTCGTGCTCCTCCCATCTGGCAACAGGGAGATTTGCCACAGATGAGCTGGTCCCAGCTTTCTTCCTAGGGACATCCACCTCCACTACTCACGGCTGCCTTAGGAAGACCAATTAATAGGAAATCACAGGCAAAGGAAAGCGAGTTGCTTCTTTTTCCCCACCTGGGAGAAATTTCCCGTGGCAGTTCACTCCGAGACAGCGCTGCCGATTGCGAGGCCATCAGGGACCACGAGCCTTTCCACCAGCTGCCAGGGAGTTCCCACCAGGTCATTCCTACGCTCAGTGGGAACGACAACCCGCAGAGCTGTACAGTGCCGTGTATCGGAGCAAAGCGCAGCCTGTGTGCTGTCCCTCAGGGCCGCGGCTCCCAGGGCCCCACTGGTTCATTCATGGTGGCACTGGTCGTGGTCAGACCGGCCTGGGTTATCGTCTCGGGCCCAACCAGCACTTAAACCCCTGATGGATTCCCAGTCACGCTCGCGGTAACGGCTGAACATTTATTAACTCTTTTCTCACTCATTATCTCCCTCCTTAGAAGGGTGCTCACAGCAAAACCGGGATCAATACTTCGGAAAACAGATTTTTTATTTGACTGCTGTGTAAAAACCATGCCTTTCATTTGTATCTAGCCCCAGACAGAGCGAGTTACGCCGGCAAAAGAGTTTAACATCTCTGAAGTTATAATTCATACTGCTGGTGGGACCCTGCATCCCCAGACTGCACTGTGCCAGGGCCTGTCCGTGCCCATCAGGAGGCAGCTCCTGCTCCCGAGCCTGCAATTTCAGCACGCAGCAAGAGACAAACCGTCGAGAAGGCAGGAGCGGCTGAGGACAAGGTAAAGGGTAGAAAGCCCGTTCTGCTGCATTAAGTTCAGCCTCAGTTTACGCTGTTATGGGATTTCAGTTTTTTCAGATTACGCCATCTGATGTAAGAATTGTGCTCAGCACAACCGCTGCTCTTCCTTGCCTCTCCCAGAAGAGCCGGAGGAGGTAAAAGGCACTCGTACCCCGGGGAAAGCCCCGCTCTCACATTCAGAAGTTAAGACTCACCCAAGGGATCATCAATCAGTAACTCACTTTAAAATTCTCTTTAAAATGTTTTACTAGCTCACTTTACTTGGCATTTTTATCACTATTTATATCTCTAAAGCAGTGATATAATTAGTAAAGCTATTAATGTTTCTTATGTTTAGCCTTACAAAAGCCACAAATATCTATAAATCTGGCTTACAGCAAAATAAATAATGACAATAATTCTGTCAAGCATCAATATAATTTGCTGGACAGCATTGTGTAAACCAAGCAAATATCTGAACCATTAATTAGCTTAATCTGTGCCATTTAACTGCCCCTCCAGTAAATTGTTCTGCAGGCCTGAGAGGAGCATTCAGGTTAGTTACTTTGCTAACTTCCCTCTTCTGCTGGCATTTGCTTTCCTACAAAAGTGACTGGCCTGACTTTACCCAATCCTAAAGGAGAACCAACGCCAAACACTCCTCCCAAGATCAAAATTCCTATTGAATGTGTGGGAAAGGGTTTTATCCCACCCCTGTGAAACCTTCAGATTTCAGAGATGCTGATGTTCTGCACAGATCCAGGTTCTTTCTGGACCAAAACAAAAAAAACAGCCCACCTTCCTTCTCCTATCTCTCCATCCCACAGTCAGTTTTCAGTGGCGAGGCATTCACTCAGAGTACTGCAATGCCAGGTACCAGTCTGCTCTGCGTGCTTCAAAGCACGACGTGAATCCAGACCCCAGCATCCCAGGGTCTTGCCCTTAGGGCTGGGCTCTCTCATGTAAAACCCACATTCCCGCTTCAGGCAGGAGGAACTTCATCTCCAACTCATCAAACCAGTATGCTGAAAAGTCCTGCTTTTTATCATATTGTCTGTTCCTGATACAGGGATTTATGTGGAAAACACCTGGACAGCTCAAGCCTCCCAGACTTTGAACCACGGCACGGAGCACCCTTTGTTCTCCCCATACTCAAGTTTCTTGCGCTTACGCCAGTTTCCTGCATGGGCACAAACAGCAGAAAGCTTAGACCACATATTGGCATTTGCAAAGCAAAATTAAGGAAATTCCCTTTCTCCACTGCCTCTAACCCCATGAAGAAGATTGCTCCCTTCACCACTGAGGTATTCAGACATGCCCCCAAATTCCTTGTGCATGCCTACATCTACCAAAACCCAGGCAAAACTGTTATAAAATGCTATAAAATGTCATAAAATGCTGGAAGAATACCTTGTGTTTTTGCCCTCTGTATCTAAATATCACTGGAAGGTGCAGGGGCTCCTGCAAAATCAGGGCATCTCCTCTGACAAACACCCTACAACCTCAGGGCAGCTTCCAGGGTTTGGGGAAAGAAGCCATAAAGAGAAAAGGCCTTGTGACCGGCCTCCATGTCACAGAGGCTGGACACCAAGCTGGGCTGACCTTCAGCAGCCCACAGAAAAAGTGTAAATGCTGATCTAAATACAAAAATACTACCCAGAGCATTACCATTTTCAATAACAAAATAAATGTCTATGCTCACGAGCACTGAGTAATAGGCCTTTTAAGTAAAAGTATTAGAAGAATATATCAGCTCTAAGATATAATACCAGCGACTACGACCACAGGATGGGCATTTTTAACTTTCACTCTAAAATGACTGGATGATAAGAGAGTACAATATATATTTTGAATTCAGGGTGAGAAGATCTTTTTAATATAAGTGTTTTATGATGTAGTCATACATCATTTCTAACTACAATGCTAAACAAAACACAATCCTTTTCTGAAACATAGATAATGATGGATTTTTGTTATTCTATTTTATTCCGTAAGATAATTTTTCAACCCAAACTTATTTTATTGATGGTCTAAGAAGGTTCCAGTATATCTTTTTCATATCAGAGACAGTTTCATGAAAACTGTGAGCTAAAATTCAAGTGTTATTACAGAGGACGAATTTTTGGATACATGATCATTTATTGGGATAGTCCCACACGATGGAATTAATGGAGATTAAAAGGAACAGGTATGTTCTGCTGATTGCTTTGGCACTTGAAAACCCCTCTGATCTCAGAGCAGGAGTTTTGTGGGTATTATTGTAATAATGGGGATCTTGGAAGAAAGGAGGTGGATAAGCAGAAGGGAACTAAATCCAATAATGTTTGTACTGTCACAAAGCCAGGAAGGTCTGGGATATGATTTAATCCCATGGAACTGGCCTACCCAATACTCCTAAGCAAGAGATAAACAAATAAATAAATACAGTAAAACAGAAGTATATCTGCAAAGTAAAATCCCTCGCCTTTCCCTTGGCATTTTTTTTTCCAGCTTTAAAACTCGCCATCAATTTGGCTGAGAAAGAATCCCAACAAATTGCTGCCTAGTTCCTTTTATAGCCTCAGTGAAACATGACATCCAAGGAATTGCCTGTGCTTTCTGTTTCTTTGCTTGTTTGCTTTCCTGTATACTACCAAAGCAGATTGTGTCAGTACCTAGAAGGAACAAAAATATTTTAAGTACTGACTACTGCAAAAATATGAAACACCTTTTTTAGTACTTGGTTCAAACAGAAGAATAGAAGGAAGGAAAATGGGACATACCCAGGCATTTCCCACCACTTCAGAGATGTAGATGGCTGTGCACTGCACCATTCCCTTTCAAATTACCTTACAGTGCCTACCACAGTAAAATTCCCCCCCACATCTCTTGTCCAAGAGGCAATAGGCTTGACTTGCTTATGCTGACGCAACAGCCTTTATCAAAAAAAAAAAAAAAAAAAGGATCTAACATTTTCTGTTTGGGAAAATAACAGTGGTGTGAAGTTGCACAAATTATATCATACCTATGTGTTTCCAGAAAGTCTGAATGAAGCACCCCAAAATTATTACACCCACTGTGTAGTTCAGAAGTCAGTGGAACAATGCTGAGCTATACCAACCGATGGTCTGGCCCATGGCAGGCATCATCTTACCCTGCTGCTCGCTGGGTCTGCCTGCCCCGTGCCAAGCCACCCAAGCAAGCTCTGAGTTGAGCTGCTTTGGGCAACCACTTCCATCTCACCCACAGCCCTCATGGGGCTGTGGTGGCCATCCCACCACGGCTTTCCACCCAACTGCAGTACTCACTTCTCTGTGTCAGAAGAAGTCACGTCCCAGGCTGTTGATCAGAGGTATCCCTGCATTCACTGTCCTCCCCTGATCACTCCCAATTATTGTCCCCTTTATAATGCGGTAAATAATACTTGTTTTTGACAGGTCAAACTGCTCTGCATGTACCAGGTGGACAAACCTTTGCAGTGAAACCTCTGGTAAACAGCAACTTGACAGTGGGCTGTCCCAAATCATGCCAGGGACCAAGGCTACAAACTAGTTAAAAGGAGGATTGCTCGCACGGCCTAAGGGTAAAAAGGTAAAGCTCAATTTACAAAACATTTTTAGAAGATGAAACTGAAGTCCAGTCAGCATGTAAATACCAAGGAGGCAACAACTTCTTCTCATCTGCTCCACTTGGAGACCTACCACCAGCCTCAACCTCTTTTATAGCAACCCAGATGTGTACCGGGATTATGCTCAGCTGAGATCTACCATGTCACAGACTTGCACTTCAGAGATAAAGATATAAACCGAAGAAAATTTATAACGAGAGGCGGGTGAGCTCCACCACCAGCAGCCAGAGACTGTCTCCGCTGTTTAATAAGGTTAAAAATAGTTTGATGGGAAGCACTGGAGCAGAGGACTGTGACACATCTGCAGCAGAGACCCAGGGCCTGCTTTTATAGCAGTTTAATAAAAAAAGCAGGCCTGTAGTTGTTCTTGTTTTGAGTTCTTACACTAACCACTTGGTCTATATACCTCCTGAAGCTTTTGGCTGCGGTGTATAATCAGAACAATAGCTCAGAAGAAGCCAGCAGTCCTGGTTACAATTAGTTGGGACTATTTTAACTACCTGTTGGGTTGTTATAGGTTTAAGAAGGACTGACTGGTGAGAAGAGGGTTCTGGCAAAACGGCCTCTGCTGACTTAAGGAGACCTTTGGATTTATTTTATTTTGAACTTCAACATCACGGTTTGGAAAGGCTGCTTTTGAAAACTGAGATTGTGGTTCCCCCTACGTTTTTGCATGCTCTTTTATGACTCTAAGGTCTCCAAGGCAGCCTATATTCCTTCTTCATACACAGTGGCCAGCACAACAGCATCCTGTCCCTGGCTGGCCTCAGAGCTCAGTTGGAACAGAATTAAAAACAGTCTGAAGACCAAGTGAATCACAGACATCAGCATGAACTTTTCCTAAATCCTGCATGAACACCACCACACCACCCTCCCACCCCCATGAAATCCACAAGGGAAAGCCAGAGTGCATTAAACAAAAATTAATTAAAAAATTAAATGTGACAGAAAGAAGCTCCCTTTCAAATAAAAGGCATGAGAGACTGAACTGTGAGAGTCCTGGTTGTAAATAAGCTTTCATTATCTATTGACCCACGTTTCTTCTTTACGGTATGCAGAAAGCAAAAGATTTAGCTGATGGCTACTGGAGCGGAGATTTGCAGGTGGGTGCTGTGGACAGACTCGTCCTGTGGAGGTGTGGGGAGGGAGTTTTGACCATGCCTGGCAAGAGGCTGCGGTGGACTTTGCAGCACAAGAGCGCAGCTACTCAGCTAATTGGAGAAGATAAAAGGCAGGTTTTTATGAGACAGCCACTGTCATTATCACAAATGAAGGATAAAAACTTGAGCAGCTATATCCCATTTTATCACAGGGAAGTCTCAGAAGGAAAAAAAGAATTATCAAAGTTTTAGATTGTTCCATTTAACCGCAAGTAAACTATGTTAATGTAACCTTAAAGGTTTAACTAAAATCTATGAAATCAAGGCAAATCAGAGTTCAGGCCTCAGCTTCTTCCCTAACCCAACTGTAGCCCCTGGACCACGCAGGGCACAAATGCTGCCTGTCTGGGGACACCATCTCATGTGAGCACAGCAGGAGAAGGGTGGGTGGACCTTCACAGATACGTAATTTTGCATCTGTATTTTGAAGTTAGATGTTGTGTCTCTTGTGCAGAGATTTCAGGTGGTTGCATTTTCTTGTGTATAAGGATTTCCTCACCACGAAGAGACATACAGGGAGACCATACTGCTGATTCTTGAAACCCCAACAGCAGCGCCTAACACAACCCTGCACCTCTACTAATACATACTGGAAGTTGGTTCACTTTCAAGTATCAGCAGTTGATCAATTTTTATTTTAACATTATTTCCCAATTTCCCAGCTTGCTGAAACACCAGATTTCTAATGGCCCAAAGAGACAAATGCAAGTCTCACCCCAAGGAGGCCTCAGTCTAAGTTGCAAACCCAATGCATTGCACTGGGAGGGTAAACCAAACTTCCACAGTGACACAGCAAGGGGATGTGCAAATCTCGGCAACTAAATTCATTACTAAAATAGCTAATTTTGGTTCTTATCAGATGAGAAAGATGAAAGAGGAGACTGAAAGAAACACATGAAGAAGGTAGTGTCTTGGATGGTCAGAACACCGATGTAATGTCCAGTGCTATAACAGGGTGTGAACAAGTCTACAGGGCAAAATGTACATCCCTGTGCTGCTCACGAGAAGAAAAGTAGCCCTTAGAGCTACATACAGTCTTATAATTTGTTTTTTCTTTTTATGATTTGCTTCTTGTCACAAAAATATAAAAACAATAAAGAGTTTATCCATCAACAAATCCAATATAGAACTTAACTTCCCAAAGCACAGCCACAACTGAGTTAAAAAAGTGCTGCCAAAGCATCCCAGACCAAATCTTTCTGAACTTCTGAATTCTCCAAATTTAAGTGGAAGCCAGATTGATTTCTAAAAGCAAAAATAAAAATAAAAAATAAAAATAAAGTGCCTACAATTATTTCTGTCCCTGAAACCTGCCAGGCTACAGCAGAGCCTGAGCAGGCAGCAAGAAGCACATGCTTTAATGGCCAAGTTTAAAAAGCCCTGAAAGTCTGGGTTTCTAATGAAAATACTGACAGACCCTTAACTATACAGCAGCGCTCGCAGGCGCCACCATAATAACCATTTAAGCCCTCTTTTCTCAGAAAGGCTTGGCCCAGCCAATGAGGGAGGAGTAAACAGGGCTGGTAAGTTAATGACCTTTGAGCATTAGCAGATGGCCTTTTTACGAGCAGAGATTAGCAGAACATGGGAGTTTTTAATGGCCACTAACAGGTGCCAATGCTGCTTTTCTCTCTATCCTTACCCACAGCCAGTAAAGTGCAGACCGACTTCAAACTGCATCTCCACTCCCACCCCATCCCTTCTTTCTGTGTTTACAGCACAGTTTCTTGGGTGACAGAGCAATGCATGTCCCACATCAACCTGCAGACACTGGGGGTTACCGAATCCAAACAAGAGCACCTCACCTCCGGGCGATGGCTCCCTGGGCTGCCACCCTCACACTGTCGCTTTGCTGGCGCATGCGGCTAAAGGGCAACCGCCAGAATGGCCACTCCATTCTTTCTTGTACCAGGGAAGCTGTAAAAAAAAAAAAAAAAAAAAAAAAGACAGCCATGGGCTTCAAAAGCACTCAAAAACAGGGAGGCAAACCAACCCTGTGTTATTTATAACATCGTTATCTCACCAGCTTCGCCGGTGACAGCCTCCCTGCTCCCTTTCCAGCCCATCTCCCTCACCAGGGCCCTTCCTGATGCTCCCTTCCCTGGCCGGGAAATACTTCCTCTCACAACTTTACCCTGGCCCTGCAACAACCCAGAAGTGCACTGGGACTGAGGGCAATTACCAAACTGGCTTCTCTGCATTTAACTCTGTGGGTGAGTTGGCAAAAATCCTTATAGTTAATCTTGGATGCTGCATGATCTGACACAACCCGGGGCTCTGGGGCCTTCAAGGCCGGCTGGGCCCACGCGAGCACTGGAGAGCATGCATGGCAGCCGGGCGCAGGCAGGCCCCGGTGTCAGCTCTCGGTCACACCTCAGCTGTGGGGTTGTTGAAGGAAAGCTCGGGCTCTGGGGCTGATTCTCCATCTCCTCTGTTGCCCATGCCCTCAGGCACCGGCCTGTGGGATGGGGTGAAACCAGCAACCAAAAGGAGACGCTCGGCCTGTGTGCGAGTCCCCACAGACTGGTCCTACATATGACATTTATTATCGCTTTTCACACAGCACTGCACCTCTCTGTATAGTGAGACAATACATGTGCCTGTCAGTGGGCATTTAAGGGAAATTTAGTACTTACGAAGAAAACAGGAAGAGCATACCTAGAGGAACAGATTCTAGTATCCTCTGACGCTGTGACACTTACCTTCAGGAAAATGTTCCTGCCTATTGCTAAAAACGCTCTCTGAGCTGCTCCCTCGGCCTGTCCTCTCCATACCACCCATTTCTGGGCCTCCTGCTTTCTACAGGCTTCCACACCCTGAACCTCACAGTCCAGAGGCCTCCACAGGCTGGGTCTGGCACTCCCCGGGCCTTAGTTCTCTGGCCTTCACCCTCTCACACCCTGCTCTCTCAGCCTCCATGCACCGAGTCCCCCACTCTCCGTGCATCCACTCCTTGGCCTTCCACTCTTTCAGCTTCCCACTCTCTCAGCCACGAACTCCCTTGGTCTGCACTCACTGGACCTGCACTTGCTGGAGACCAGTTTGCTGGGGGCAAACACTATGAGGCTTCCCCTTTCTGGGCTTTCACCCACTGTGCCTTCCACTCTCTGGAAGCTTTAATTCCCTGGGCCTCCAATTCACTGCTCCTGGGATGCCTTGGGCCTCTCATTTGGGATTTCCCACACGCTGAGCCTCCCTTCTCTGGGCTTCCTATTCACCAGGCCTCTACTCTTTGGGCGTCCCACTCACTGGGGCTGCCATTCACTTGGCCTCCAAATCACTTGGCTTCCCACACACTGAAACTGCCACGCTTAGTCTTCCACTCAAACTCTATTCTCTAGACCGCCCTCTGACTTGTCCTCCCAAGTTCAGCCTCACATCTCATCATCCTCTACTCTCTGGGCCTCCCATTCACAGGGCTTACCAGTCTCTGGGACTCCCATTCATTGTGTCTCCCACTCTCAGACTTCCACTCTCAGGGTCTCCCACACACTGGATCTTCCACTCTGGGCCTCCCGCACGCTGGGTCTCCCTCTCTCCTAGCATCCTGCTCTCTCAGACTCCTGCCTCCAGGGCATCTATTCCTTGCACCTCTTGCTCACTCAACATCTAATCCTCAACACCTATTCTGTCTCCTAGCCTCTTGGCTACCCACTCAGCCTCCATTCTCTCAGCCTCTAAATATCAGACTCCCACTGTCCCACCCTTCCACTCTCTGGGTCTCCAAATATTGGTTTCCAATGTTTGGCATCCCACTGTTTGGGCTTGCACTTTCTTTGCCTCTCACTCTCTGGACTTCACTCTTTCAGCCTCACACTGGTATAGCATTCCCACTTTCTGGCCTCCCACTAGTTGAGTCTCTGTTCTCTGGCCCTTCTACTCAGCCTCCAACTCTCAGCCTCTGCTCTCTTGGCCTCTAATTCTGTCTTCTCACACACTGGACCTTGCATTCTGGGCATCCCACTCTCTTGGCCTCCACTCTATGGGCCTCCCACTATGGGGCTACCATTTTCTGAACCTCCTATGTGTTGGGCCACCCACTCACTTGGCTTCTTGCTCACTTGGTCTCCCACTCCCTGGACCTCTTATTGTCTCAGCTTCCACTCTCAGGGCCTCCCATTCTCTCAGTCTCCACTCTCTGGGCCTCCTACTTTGGACTTTGCACTCAGCCTCTAGCTCTCAGCATACATTCACTGGGCCTCCCAGTCTCTGAACCTACCACTTTCAAGGCATCCCTCTCTCTCATACTCATGCTTGCTGGGCCTCTACTCTCTGGGTCTCCCATTTAGCCTCTAACTCTCAGCCACCCACTCTAGGCCTCCAACTCTCTTGGCCTCCAACACACCAGGCCTCCCACTCTCTGGGACTCCCACTCCCTCAGCTTCAGTCCTACTTGGCCTCCCAGTCTTCTCCTCCAATGCCCTCAGCCTCTACTCTCCAAGCCTCCCAATAGTGGAGTCCACTTGCTGCACGTTGTCATTGGACATCCACTCTCCTTGCCTCCCAGTATTGTTCTCCAATTCTCTCAGCCTCCCACATGCTGGATATCCCACTCTTTCAGCGTCTGCTCTCTGGGCCTTCACTCTCTAAGCTTCCCACTCACTCAGCCTCAGTCTCCCTACTTCTCACATATTGGACTTTCAAGTCTCTATGCCTCCCAGACTTACAGACTCCACTTTCTATGTCTCATGATCCATGGACCTCCCAGTCTGCCAGCCCCAACAAACTGGACTTCCACTATCTTGGCTTCCCATTCTCTGGACCTCCACTGAATGAGCATCTCAGTTACTCAGCCTCCCAGTCTCTTGATCTCCCAAATGCTGGGCCTCCACACTCCTAGCCTCCCACTACCTTGGTCTCTCACTTTTGGCTTCCCACACTCTGGGCTTCCCACTCACTTGGCCTCCCACTCTCTTGTCCTCCACTCTTTTGGCCTCCAATCCTTAGGTTCCTACTTTCTCAGCTTCCCACTCATGGCTTTCCATGCTCTTGGCTGTACTGTCTCAGCCTCCCACATTCTTGACCTCCGACTATCAACCTCCCAGTCTCTTTACCTCTCATTCACTGAGCATTCAGCTCTTTGGACTTCCACAATTAATCTCTACTCTTATCCAAGTAAATTGGCTTGCAATTTACTTGGCCTCAAGCTGTCTGGACCTGTCACTCTTAGCCTCCCACTTATTAGGCCTCCTACTCTGGGCCACCATTTCTCTCAGGCTCTCTCTCAACCTACATTCTTGTGACCTTCCAGACACTAAGCTTCCAATCTCAGGGCCACTACTCTCTGGGCTTCTCATCTCTACATCTTTCTTGGCTCCCCTCTTTCTCAGCCTCCATTCTTATGACCTACCACTCTCACAGCCTCTATTCCCTTGGCATTTAAATCCTTAGCATCCAATCCTTTTGGCCTCCAACTCTCTTAGCCTCCAATTGCTGGGCCTCTGCTCCCTGGGCCTCCCACTCTCCAAACCTACATACCACTTAACATCCTTCTTTCTGGGCATCACTCATTCTCAGCCTCAACTCTTATGACCTCACATACTCACAGCCTCTGCTTTCTGGATCTCTAATCCATGCGCCTCAAACTCGCCCAA
The DNA here is from genome assembly GCF_011077185.1 of Oxyura jamaicensis. NCBI lineage: Eukaryota > Metazoa > Chordata > Aves > Anseriformes > Anatidae > Oxyura > Oxyura jamaicensis. The sequence continues at coordinate 3,771,955 of NC_048895.1, forward strand.
CCTCCATTTTACTTAGCCTCCATCTGTTTTGCGATCCCTCTTTCTCAGTCTCAACTATAACAACCTCCCACGCTCCCAGCATCCATTTACTGGGCCTCTATAAGCTGAGCCTCCCACTATCTCAGCCTCCCATTTTCCTTAACATCTATCCTTCTTGCCAGGCCTCTTTCTCAGCCTCCACTCATAACCTCCCCCTCTGACAGCCTCCACTCTCCGGGCCTCCCAGTTTTTTTTTGGCTTCCACTTTTAATCATCCTTGATTATTCTTTGCATCCCTCTATCTCAGCCTCCACTCTTATGACCTCCCTCTCTCCCGGCCTCCAATTGCTGGGCCTCTATTCGCTGAGTGCCACACTCTTTCAGCCTCCCATTTACTTAACCTCCATCTTTCTTGGCATACCTTGTTCTCAGCCTCCACTCTTATGACCTCCGATGCTCCCAGCCTCCACTCTCTGGACCTCTATTCCTTGAGCCTCCTGCAATCTCAGCCTCCCATTTTCCTTAATCTCTGTCCTTCTTAGCAGGCCTCTTTCTCAGCCTCCACTCTTATGAACTCCCCCTCTGCCAGCCTCCACTCTCTAGGCCTCCTAATTATATGTCCTCCATATTATTAACCTTTATTTTTATTCTTATCCCTCTTTCTCAGCCTCCACTCTTGTGACCTCCCACTGTCCCAGCCTCCAATTACTGGGCCTGTATTCCCTGAGCCTCCCACTCCTTTGGCCTCCAATTTACTGAACCTCCATTTTTCTTGGTGTCCTTCTTTTTCAGCCTCCACCCTTATCACCTCCCACTCTCCCAGTCTCCAGTTGTTGGGCCTCTATCCCCTGAGCCTCCTGCTATCTCAGCCTCTCATTTTCCTTAACCTCCATCTTTCTTGGCATCCCTTTTTCTCAGCCTCTACTCCTATGATCTCCCACACTCCCGGCCTCTATTTTCTGGACCTCTAGTCCATGGGCCTTACACTCGACAACCTCCATTTTATTTTACTTCCATCTTTCTTGGCATCCCTCTTTCTCAGTCTTCACTCTTATGACCTCCTAATAACTCAACCTCCACTCCCTGGGCCTTACTTTCTTTTCTCCTCCCATTAATGGTCTCCAACTTTCTAGGCCTCCCCTTCCCCAGGTCTCCCACTAATACATCCTTCACTTTCTCAGCCTCTGCTCCTGGGTCTCAGTCTCTCTCAGCCTGCACCCTACCACCCTCCCAATATTAGCCTCCCAGTCTCCCAGCCTCCACTCCCTGGGCCTCCCACTTTTTGTCTCCCACGTGGGCCTCCATATCTGCACCTCAACTCACTGGGCCCCCACCCGAGATCTCTCATTTTCTCAGCCTCCCTCTCCCTCAGCCTCCCACTGTCTCAGTCTCCATGCTCATAACCTCCCAATCAATCTAACTCTGCTCTCTGAGCATCTTCTTAGCTTGGCCTCCCATTAATTGTCTCCAAATATGGGCCACCATCTCTCTCAGCCTCCACTAACTCTGGCCTTGAAGTATTAGCCTCCCATTTTCTCAGCCTCCATTTCCAGTGCCTCCCACTCCAGGCCTCAATCTCTCTTAGACTCCACTCCACCAGCTGCTAAGAACTGGCACCCACCCTTCGCTCTCTGGGCCTAGATTCACTAAGCTTTCCATTCTCTTGGTCTCCCACCTCCTGGGCCTCCCACTAAGACAGTCTTTCACTTTCTCAGCCTCTGCTCCAGAAGCCTCCCTCTCTGGACCTCCACCTCTCTACCAGCCTCCAAATATCAGTTTTACAATCACACAGCCTCCACTATTTGGGCCTCTAATCCCTGCATGTGCTATTCTCTTGGGCTCCCCCTCCCTGGGCCTTCACTTACTGGGCCTCCTAATTTTGGCCTCCCACTTTGGGCTTCACTGTTTAGACCTCAGCTAATGGCTCTCCTAATACTTCTCTCTCACTTTATCTCCTGTTTAATTGGCATCTGCTATCTGTGCCTTGACTTGCTGAACCTCCATGCCAGGCCTCCCATTTCTTCAGCCTCCATTTCTCTCTGCATCCTTCTCTCTCTGCCTCTACTGCAATGACCTCTTAGACACAGCCTCCTCTCCTTCACTCAGCTTCCCATTAACGACCTTCAGAGGGCTGGGCCTCCCACTCCTTCAGACTCCACTCCAGGTGGCTCCAATTCTGGGCTCCCACCTTTCTTGGCATCCACTTTAACAGCTATCAAGTATCAGCCTCCAAATGACCATGCATTCAGTCCCTGAGCCTAGACTCTCCAAGCCTCCTATTCTCCAGCCTCCAATTTACTGGTCCTCCATTCTCTGTACCTCCTAATATTTACCTCCCATTTTTGGTATCTCTATCTGGGCCTCCACTATCTAGGCCTGCAACAATTGGCCTCCTACTCCACAGACCTCAAACTCTCTCAGCATCCATTCATGGGACCTGCACTCACTGAACCTACCACTTTCTTCTACTTTTTTCTTCACTCCTCTAATGCGTAAGCCTCCAAGCCAACCTCCCAGTTTCTTGGCCTCCCACATACTAGATTTCCAATTCGGGGCCTCCCACTCCCTCTGACTCTGACTTACTGCGCCTCTTCTCTTGGGGCCTCCCGCTTAGCATCTAACTCAGCCTCTCACAGACTAAGTCTCCAACTCTGGGTCCTACACTCCTTTGGCCTCCGATATCTGAGCCTTCCACTCTCAGCCTCCAATCTCAGCTTCCATTCTCTTGGCTTCCCAGTTGCTGTGCCTCCAACTGCCTGGGCCTCCTGGTCGATGGTTCTGTATTCTCTGGGCCTCCCGCTCCTCCTGTAACTCCCTGTTGCCCGTTTGCGGGGCCTCCCACTGTCAGTGCCCCATTCTCTCAGCCACCACTCTCCAGGCCTCTACTCTCTAGGCCTTTCACTTGCAGGGCCTTTGTTGTGTTGGAGACAGTGCTGTAAGACCTGAACAAGACATAACTGCATAATGTCTTTAGTGCAACAGAAAGGTGAAGCCCTTCAGAAATACATACAAGGACTGAAAGCATTTATTGACACTTCTAGTGAATAAAAAGAGTCAGCAGCTGCCCTCTTTCTTAACAATGGCTGATTTGGGGAACCAGCACCTTTTTGTGGCTTTTCCTTAACTCCAGCAGAGGAACAAAGTACAAAACTGTAGTAAAACAATGCAGGAGCAGTGGTCCTCCAAGAAAGATGAAATACGTCAACCTCTTATTTTTCAACACGAATTAAAAAAAAAAAAAAAAAAAAAAAAAAAAAAACAACCTTGGTATAAACTCAGGATGAAACTATAAAAGAGCCTGTGAGTAATAGAAGGTTGAAGTACCAATCTTACGATTATGTTCTCTCTTTAGAGACAATATATGGCTGGGATTTGGGACAAAACACCAGGGAAAGGGGCTGGAAAACTAAAAAAAAAAAAAAAGGAAAAAAAAAAAAAAAAAAAAAAAAAAAAAAAACAACTTTAAAAAAAAAATAAAGTTTACCACACAAAGGAATTAATCCTGAATGGAGTTCCTGGAAAGCAGCACTGTGAGGTGTTTCATACAAACTACTGCAAGAAAGAAGTCCCAAGTCAGGAAGGCACCATGAAGTGAATGCTGGAGACCACAGAAAGCAGCACGTAACACTGTCCGCTCTGTGGTGAATGATACAGGTGAGGGGATGTGCAGTGGTAGCCAGTGGAGGCAGAAAGGGAAAAACAAAATGTATCAGCAGCAGTGTCAGATCTGGGAGTCCTCCTGGTAGTTAGCGCTGCTGTTGTGCTGCAGTGTGAGGATGGATTCAGCCTAGGGAAGAAAAAAGAGCATTAGTGATTGTGAGTATACAAGTCAGTGTGCGCCCAACCCCAGCAGTATTAGGGGGAAAAATAAATATATAAAAAAAAAAACAGCAATATGGAAATTAGAAAATTAGAATGTTAAATCTCAGAAGATATGGCAACTGTGGACTTATAGCAAGTGCTTGCAGGACACTCTTCAGAAGGACAGGAGAGTACCCCAAGGAGGATGTAGGAAACTCTAAGATGTGGGAGAGCTCCCAACACAGCAGGTCTAAGGAGGAGACACAGGGCCCTCATCTTTATGGGTAGGTGTTTCTGTGGAGATGTAAAAAACGAACATTTCCTATTGCCTACAGAGATACTCTTGGAAATAGGGCTAATGGCAAGCATGTTCCTGTGCTGCACATGTCCACAGTGTCCCTTTCACTCACACTCAGGACCCCTTTAGGGACTCCTTCCTGCAATGCTGTTTGGGTTGTCTTTAGCACCTGCAGCATTTCACAGGAAAACACAATTTCTTGGCAGTGAAGAGGTCCAGGGTCTGCACAGGTCCTGGCTGAATCTGAAGAAAAGAAGGATAAAAGTATAACCAGAAGCTTTAAAAAACTTTGTGTGTTGCCAAGCAAAAGCTAAATTTAACAGAAATTTAAGGGAAGAGAAAGATGTGCAAAGAAGCCTGACAGCCCAGTGACACCCAGCTGCAGAAGAAACAGGAGTAACATAAAGACATGCTAGACTTAATGTGAAGCACTAAAGTCTACAGATCCCAACAAAGAGCAGATGAACTCAGCTGTGGGATGAACTCATCTGTGATCTGAGGGGAGCTGTGCACTGCCCACTGTGCGGGTACCAGCAGCCCCAGGGACCCCCACCCCCTAATACACGGGAACTCGGCTTGCTCAGTGCGCAGATCCGGCCACCGCTGCACCAGGAATGGGGCACGGAGTGGCAGCCTGCTGAGCCCTGCGGAGACAGCACCTTGGAAATGTTTTACACGGGAAGCCTGAGTGTTTCATCAGCTTCCAGCAGGAAGAGAGAGAAAGTCCTCAGAAGCGGGTGTTCTTCCTCGGAAAGCTGGGCCAGAGGAGGAGCGCGGTGAGGCAGCCAAGTCTGTGGACAAGACACAACCAGAGCTCATTAACTCACCGCTATGGTGCTGCTGCTGCCTCCAGGGAGACCACACAGCAGCACAGAGCACCCAGAGACTAATTGAACACGGTTAATTATTAGGTGGTTTAGGATATATTTGCATTTCTTTATTGTGTTTTTGTTGTTTGTTGTAGTTATATTTGGCTGAGGAAACTGTAACTTACGGAAACTTTGAAAAGAGGCATTTGGAAGGGACTCTTGTGTCACCCAGGGGCTGGGGTGACATGTGGCTTTGCCACCCCCATCACTCCCAAGCCCTTTTGCTGCCGGCTGACATGGGAGAAGAGCCCTGAGGGCTTTTCAGGATGGCAGTCCTCCCCTGGTACCTGCTCTTGCAAAAGCACGTCACAAAATAAATGAGCCCCATGTCTCAATCAACAGACCGGAGATAGATTTCTGCTGGAATCTACAAAATCTGAAACCTGAAATAAATAATTATTTATTTAGTTAATGAAAGCAGAATCACAACCCCCTCAAATACCAGCCTCTAAGTATGGATATAGAGCTCTAGATTTAGCTGGCCTAAGATATTGTTAGCTGGAAATCTGCTTAGAAACATCACCTTTGTAAACGTGAGTTGATTCATGCCTTTGCACCAAGACCTCTTACTGTTGTGGGTTTACATAGAGGAGCTGAAGTTCAAGGCACGATTTAGTATAATGGTATAACCAGTATAACCACATCAAAGGCAACAGAGAGACACTTATTTCCAGTGGAGGATGCATTCATGTGATTGCCATTTGCCTGAGATTGTGAGATTATATGAACACTGAAATTTAAAGCAAAAGGGGGTGCAAATTAAGCAGACTGAAGCAATGGGAAATGCTTGCATGTGTCTTTGCGAAGCCAACACGCAGAGGAGTTTTGTTCCAAACTATCTGGAATTTTTAAGCCATTTCTCCCGCACTTTCACTAACCTGGCACAAGCTCTGAACATTGAGAACAAGGGATCCGCTCCGCAGGGAGTTAATTCCTGGCAGCCAAATTCATATGCGGTGCAACTCTTCAGACATTAGGGGTGTTCTCCCCAGGGATAAAATTGGCCAACAGCATCTGTATCCAGCCTGGATGAGCAGGAACGGCTTCCTTGACTTGCAGAGCTGATTTGTGCCAGCTCCAAATTTGGCCTTGTGTCTTTCTCTTTGTTCTGTGTATAGTTAAATAGACAAGATGAAAAAGCCATGACTAATTAGACTGTTAAATTAAACTGCTTTAAATTTATTTTATGTGATTCATAAAGTTCATAAAAAGAGGTACCCTGAGTAGTATCAGTGACCTTTCTCCAGCAGCTGCAGTCCACCCGGATGCTTTTTTGAACCAATTGGCTGAAAACTCATGGATTTCTTAACACCTTTTATTCCCTGTCTGCCACTTTCAAACCTGAAGGATTTATTTTTATCAGTCCCTCACCCACATAATGACTTTAAAATTCCTTAGGTTCATACCTTAAAATATAGCTGGGAATTAGAAGTAATGCCAATTAACAAGTCAAGGCTCAAAGGCACTGATGGAGTTAGCTTGTACTTCTCCCTGGAAAACTGTCATAAGTATATATAAGAATCTGCACACCTCAGGATTTCAGTTTGGAGCTCTCTGCCTGTTTGAAACAGCCTTCTCAACCATGTTTGCAGCCTTGCCACCACTGCAGTGCCATCAGACTGGGCAGCCCTGAGCCAGAGGGGTAGTGGCCAACCCATCCTGTCCCAGAAGAGCCTTCCCCAGCAGCTGCCTCCCCTCACCCTCCCAGCACCTCCGTTTGGATGGGCTTGGCTGGCGTGTCTGCATTTGGACCTACGGGGCTGCCCTCACCACACCAAAAAGGCAGTTTGTATGCTCCAGGCATCAGCCGTTTCCTGGATCTGAAAGCCCTGAATTTCAAGACAGGCAAAACCCCCTTATTTGATATGCACACGTTACTCCCACTCCCATTTACCAGGCACGCACATAAAAGGCGATTCGGTTAGACCTCGTGAGCCTCTGCTTCAGGATTTGGCACATTAAGGAGACCTGACTTTAGTTCCCAGGTCTGTCCATGTCTTCAGGCAAGTTATTTCACTTCCCCAATTCAGTTTCCTTGTCAGTAGCAAAGTGGTGTTTGCAATATAAAGCAGCATGCTCTCCCTCCAGCTACGGAGCCTTGTTTGTCTTTCTGGAAATGCTGCTTTGGCCCTTCAGGGTCCCTTGTGAGGTGGGGTGGGGGGAACTGGAGAGACAAAGAGTAAATCGAGTCATTTGGGGAGAGGGACTCACTTGAGGATTTTGTCAGGTGAGCAAGTTTTCTTTCTGTTACCACGAGCTACTCGCATGATCTTATTACCAACACCTATGCTGTTAAAATGACTGTCCCTATTTCACACTTCATTAGAAGCGATACTGGTTATTTACATCCCAATTCCAGGTTTAGGCTTTCTGTGCATATGTTATCACCATCAGCCGGGCCCCAGTGGCCAACCCAGCCTGTGTGAAATCCTGCCTGCACGTACCTCCTGCGAGAGCTGCTAGGGGCAGAGCTTGGCCCTCTCCAACCCCAGCGCAAGGGAAGCGGTGGTGGTGACCGAGGCATGCGTGAGACCTCCTCGTACCCTCTGAGCCCATGGTCCTGCTGCCCAGAGCTCGGTTGGGCAGGGCTGTGTCCTCACGGTGCTGGTACGAGGCACACCAGCTTGGCAGGGTCCAGTTTTTCTTTTCATGCCTGAGGAAGAAAACCGGGGAGGTTAGATGGCTTTTTGGAAGCCTCCAGTTGTATATTGTGGCTGTGGCATCCCCAGTTCCACACCGCTTCCCTACTTCATACTCCCGCATTCAGGAGCGATGTATTTTCAGCGAAGGTGTGAATATCGCTCCCTTTGCAGCTAATCCTGACACGCCAGCGGCCCACAAACACTGTATTGCTAAGCAACACTTGACAAAATCCGTGCCAGGTTGTGTCGGTCCCTTTTGATGTTTCACAGAAGCATTGTCATTTCCATCTCTGGCATTGTTTCCAGCATTTTGGGTGTCAGTGTTCCTGAAAACCATCACAGAAAGGATGTTTATTGAACTGTCAGAGGGTGAATGATTGACACTAGGCACAAGTACTTTTCATGTTCAGGTTTTGGCATGCCACAATTGGATTATTTCCTGATAAATGCCATCCAATTCTACCAGATGGACCACTGAGAGATATGCCAACCTGTGTGAGAAATGGAGTAGATGCTCAGTGCCACTTATTGGTAGATGTGTGCTTCTCCAGCCTATCCTTTTGTGTAGCTGCAGGGTATTTTACTGAAGCAGTGGCTTTTGTGATGCTCATAATTAGAACAGCAAGGCAGTTTTCATCGTGGGAAAGGGGAGATTTCGATGCCCAAATCTGATTTCCTTCACCTGAGTGTGGAAGCGTGTTACCTGTTCCTCTCCTCTCAGGTGTAATGCGTGCTCTGTGACTTGAGCATTAGAGAGCCATGGATTTTGAAAGTCGGGTATTTCACGTGTATAAATATTTTCAATAAAGCACTCCTCTGCCTTCCCGTTCATCTATTCCTAATGGCTCATTTACGGATCCAAATGCAACACAAGGATTGCGGGGCAGGCAGAACATCTAAGAGAATGCGTTACACATACCTTCCAAAGTTGATTAAACAGCTGAACTCATTTCACTGGTGCTCGGCCGGGGAGCGGGCGGTTATCTGTGCTCTCAGGATGAAGGAGTGGCAAGCGGCAGCAGGAGGGGCTGACGCAAGCCGGGGATGGATGTCTGCAGGGGGGTGGTAGGTTGAGGCTGCCAAATTGTCTCTGGAGCTGTTTGGGGTGTGTGGGGAAGGGGGACTGAGGACGAAGAGCCTTTCCATCGCCGCTGGTGCCTGTGCTGAGCAGAGCAGGGAAGGCAGCCCCCCTCGCACCGCCTCTCGCCAGTGCTGGGTGAGGAGTTGCCACTGGGCACAGGAGCTTTGCTTTAGTTGAGCTTGGTTTTGCTGGGTGTTGGGGGGGAGGAGGGGGAAGTTGCCTTCTGTTGGTTTGGGGTGACATAGGGTGAAATCCCTAATTCTGGAGGGTGGGAAGTCGCAGGTCCATGGAAATATAATTTTTTCTGTCTGAACTGACCCAGTAGCGAGACAAAAGAAACATTAAGTTATCTATTCCTGTACTCCCCGGCACTTTAATATATACATAAAAAGCAGAGCCTTTGTACTATACCTAATGAGCAGAAGTGAATAATGTGGTATAATTAGCTTCCCTTTCTCAGCCTGCTCTCTCAGATATCTCAGCACACTTCTGACAACAGCACGGTACAAGTGGTGACTGGTGCCTACATTTTAGATTTACCATCACTTCATTGTTCTCCGCTAACACATTTTTCATCTTTGCCATTACAAGGGCCTTTCTCCGCCGTATGTATTTCTGCATTTTAGCCGTTGGCTTTGTCACTGCCAGCTCAAATGAAACCCAGCTCAGGCAGAAGCTTCGGGGTGGGGAGGCTGTTATTGCCCCATCCCTCCCCAGAGACCTGTGGTCAAACCCCTGGATGCGCACACGCACGCACACCTAACCGTGTGTCTGACCGACAGCTCAGCCCTGCCGGCACCTAAAAACAGCACGTGGGACAACAGGCACTCCTTTTTGGATGGCCTTGGTTAACTAAGGCCTTGATCTTGCAATGGTTTCCCCACATCGGCCAATTTCTGTGTCTCACCGGGGATCTCAGAGCTGCTGATTTCCAAAGTTCACAAAACACACAGAAAAAAATACATATATACAAAATAACATGGCTTTATGCACCCTCCTACTATTCCAGAGCAAAACTCCGAATAATAGCCTTTTTTGTTTTGCTGCTCCTACGAAAGGGAGTCGAGAGACAACGTGATTATGCAGGGCTTTAAAAAACAGACAGATCAAACAACTCCAGCTCCCAAAAAAAGCAGCCTGTAAAATGATGTTACTGGGGTTACTTCCAAGAAAGTAACTAAAATTTTTACTGCAGATTTGTTAGTAAGCTTGTAAATCAATTCAAAACCAACGCTGTTTAAAAATCTGTTATGCACAGATGCAGTAAAATGAAACACATGCAGGTAATGCTGCTGGTGCTGAGAACTTCAGAATTTCCTTCAAGTAATAACTTTAATTCAGTTCTTTCTGGCATAAACTTTTTCATCCCATTATGTCAAAAACTGTATTATCCATCCATTTGTCTGTCAGAACTATTCCCCCCGGGCCCATATACCGGTGGTTCTTCTATTCTAAACCTCCCCATTACATCCTGCTATCAAGAGTCACAATTTTCAGTGGAAGTCTCTTGTGACTTTTGACAATGTTTTACAGTGAACTAGACCAGGAAGCTCAGAGTTAAAGGAAATCTTCCATCCTGGCAATGAATATGTAATAGGCATTACACTGTGCAGTATACCAAAAATGTAAGGTTCATTAAGTCTTTCAAAGGCAAGAACTTCCATGTAGCTTTGAATGAACCTGTCTTGGCGATGGCATTAGCAAATGATATTTGGGGCTAGGAAATATTAATACTGCACATTAAGGAACGAATTTGTTTAAATGTTCTGTGGCTCTGCGTGGATGCAGATGATCCAGGAATAAATAAAAAGTGAATAGTTGTCCAACTTTATATGTAAATTGTCTTCGGCTTATATGCATAAGAATGCTCTTTGCTACTAAATTCCTTCATATTAACAAGTGGGAGTGTAACTAATATATAAAATAAAGTCATTCTCTTTAATGAGAATGCTAAATATTTTAAAGAAATGCACAGCTATGAAATATTGTCAAGGGCATTTTTATACTTAAGTTTAAGAACACTTATGACTTAACTGTTGAATAATTTAACACATTCAGCCTTGAAGTACTATTTATGTATGTTTTTTAATGTTCATACTTATGTTGGCTTTTCTTTGCTAAGGATTTAGGACCTTTGATTTCTGTTTATAAAATTTACATCTTTAATCTCCCAGCTCTGTGCATTTCCCTACTTGACTCCTGCAACAATATAGGCGAAAAACACTGAGAGGAAAATGGAGCTGAAAGCCTCGCGCAGCTTGGAACGGGGATTTTAGCAAGCGTAAGGACAGATTTTAAGGAAATGAGCTTCAAGTAGAAAACCTCTATAAACATCAGCCACCTGTACGGCTCGGGTGGAGGATTTGCAAACGAGTTTATGAGCTTTCTCGAAGAAAGCCCCACCGAGCGCCCCAGCCACGACTTGCATCACGTCAGCCCTTTGCGGGGAGCCCCGGGGCATGCCCGGGGGGTGACGGGGAAATTCCCCGCATGGCCCCTGCGTGGGCAGGGGGACACAGCCAGCCTGGGGGATGCCCCTTACCCTGGTAGGCATCTGACTCTGTCCCACCACCGCCTGCACTGGGGCATGGGGCAGCTCTGAGCGCTTTGCAGATGTTAGCTTGAAAGCTAAACTACGTTGGCACCCAAAATGTTGGGGGTGATTTGGCTGACCACCCCGGGCGAAAGTTCTGCTGCGATATCGCATGAAATTCGCCCTGGGATAAACAAAAACATCGACCGAAACTGTTTACAGTGTATCTTGTCGCCTTTCATTACTGTATTTTGCAACACGCTGATGCTTCGTGACACAGCAGATGTAACTCAACGTGTCATACATAGAGCAGTGACTTTCAGGAATTTCTGAGACACATTTCTTTCAAAAACCGGCGTCTCGGCCCAGCAGCTGGACCTCGAGTGCATTTAAACCGAGGCTGGAAGAGCTGGGCTGTGATGCAAAGAGCACTGCACGTGGAATATTTGGTCTGACTTCTTGTCTGTATTTTATATGCTACAAGCCATAGGCAGGGAAATGGACAGATCATCTAGCACGATGGATGAGCTGCTGCCAAGCCGATGTTACTGTATAGCTATGGGCCCCTCAGTACCCATTCTGCCTCTGATAGTCATCACTTGCCAGTGTCCAAATGGATTATATATATCTGGCATGTTTATGGTATAAAGGAAGATGAATCTGAATATCTGCGAACCTTGGGCTCACAAGATGATGCATTTGGAAGGGAAAGCAAGTTTTTCAAGGGCAAAAATAAAATAAAATAAAATAAAAAATAAAAAAAAAACTTGGTAGGGTTTTATCAAAGGTAATTAACCTAACACCTCCTTGCATCAGGCTGCAGTACCACAACATGAAGAGATCACTTAGCTGGGCGGACAGAGGAGAGCGCTAGGACTGAGAGCAGAAGCACTGCATATTTGAGTGCAGGGACGTTTTTCAAGCTGGAAACCGTACGTGGTGGTCACTAGCACAGTGAGCTGAGTAATTTCTTCAGTGCTGATGTTGACTCAGACAAGCAGATTGGCAGGAGCAGTCAGAGGGAGCTGGTCCCATGGTGTTAACAACGTCTGGGTTGGTCGTGGCTGAGCAGGACACCCTGGAAGGAGGAGAGCTGGGGGTGCCAGCCTGCCCTGCAAGGAACGCTTGAAAGAGGCGTCCTGCTGAGCAGAAGCGGCTGCTGGGGCACATCAGCCTTCCCCCATGAGTGCCTCAGGAGCGGCTGCTTTCCAGGGCATGGGCACTCTGTGCCTGGAGAGGCAAAATGAAGAAGCCTGGACAACTAGCAGGGCCGTGAGATACAGGATGATGTAGAGCGAAGAGGAGAAAACCACTCCCTTGCAGCCCTGGACCAGATGCCCTGGCAGCAGTGATGGGGTCTCGGTGCTGAGCCCATCTGCACCAGCTCAGCATCCCTGAAATGTAAGTACAGCCCCGCTGGGGTCTTTAACTCAGCACCGCTGTCAGCACGGTCTGGGCATCCAGGGAAGGAGATACCTAATTTGCTCAGAATAACTGCTTGCACTCTGCCTTCACTTTCTGACAGACCTGAACAAGGAGGTAATTTTGTTCCACAAAAGCAGCATTAAACGAAAATTTGTAAATAAATTGAGAGAGAATTGGAGAGTGAAAACACTCGTCATCTTCCTTAAATTAAGCAACTCAGCGTGTGTCCTTGGGATATCGGCAAAGGGATCCAGAAATCTCAACGGGAAGTCAAGATTTACAAGAGGAATTCAAGAAGAAACGAGTGCTGCAGCTGTAATGCACAAACTCACAACCTTCCCAGGCCTCTCTCCTTTAAAAAGCACCGAAACCTAGGGATCCTGTAGCTTCAAGGACCTCTTTTCCAAGAGTGCCTCCTGTAAAGCTTTATTTCCTCTTGAAGCCTGCTTTCTGTTTTATCCTGGTTTTGGTGGTGGTGTCGTTTTTTTTGTCGTTAAGAATATATTTAGGTAGGAGCTGGCCTTTACATCCACAGACACCGTGGCTATCTGTCAATCTATCAGTAAACCGCTCATGAAGTTCACTAGACAAAGGGTTAGCACAGCTAGTACCACAATAATGTAGAAACAGAAATATTACAAAGTAAAGGCTTATAAAATAATAAAAATTCTACTTAGTTCAGATACCTCCCAGTGCCTTTGGCAAAATACCTTAAGCATTCCACATAAGGCGGGCATTGTCTTTATAAGATGGCACCTCATAAAATGGTATTAAATATCACCAACGGGGCTTCATATTTCATCCAGCAGGGTTTAGGCCAGACATGTTCTATATCACACATTATTAGAATGACATCTGCTTTGCAAGTTGTGTACCCAGGAGCATACCTTGATAACTCATTTCAGCACTCATTCTCGAGGCTTCTGTGGCTTCGTAATACCTAATATGTTTAACTCATTTTGAACAGAAGTCTAAAGCCTGTCGTGGCCCTCTGGCCAAAACTGTAGCTGTCAGGCAACGGAGCCAGCTATCAAACATTACTCATTTATCATTAGTGGTGATGCAGCTGTACAGAGAAATGTACCCACTGAAGTGAAGGGCTGTCAATTGTTCCCTGTATAATACTCCTCTTCTCAACAGGGCATTTCTCCATGGATGTATAGCTAGTGCACTTCACTACTTCCCCATAGCGCAGAATTTATAGTAGCAAGGAAATGGGTAACATATTTTCATTTAAATGGGTCTGCCACAAGACGAATAAAGCAATCGTCAATAGAATCTATAAGCAGAGAGATGCGACGCGCTGTTTATAAACATCACACATGCGCATGTGTATGTGTAAGTGTGTGGATGCGTGTGTGCACATATACACATGCGGTGTTTATAAATAAGCTCCCTAGATCTGTATCGGTATTTAAAATCTGGCACATGTTCAGTATTAAGGGCTCCGCTTCCTCTTTGCTCACCATTTCCATAAGAAGACTGGAATGTGCAATTTAGGCTTCAAATTTCCATGTCTATTCTGCTTACAAAACTCAAACACACGCTACCTTGAACTTCGCTATCCTCAACTCTGCTCCCCGGGGAAGAAAGCAACCAGATTAAATCTATATGAGAGATCTCCTGACTGCAGACACTGCTGCCTTTATTCACAAAGGCAAAGCGCAGCAATGGTCTGGGAAAGCACCACAGTTAAGATCGTATCTCAGGCTCCTTTGAACCACTGCTGCATGCAAATATTTGTACACACCATTATGAAGGAAGTGTGGCACAAGTCCCTGAATTTTCACTTATCTCCACACAAGCGAGATACGGAGGAGGGAGACAGACTCCGGTGGCAAAGAGCACAGCGCCAGGAGCACAGCGCCGGCACCCGCGGCGGCCTGCCCACTCACCCAGCGGGGCTTCTCCCCCGCAGCCCAGAAAGGCCAGAGGGAGCTTGCCCGTTGCTTTCAAGGCATTCACACGGCTGCAAAGATTTCAAAAGCGAGCACTTAAAATCAGGAATCCAAATCCATTTCCAGTGGCCAGATGGAACATAACTGTTACTTGTATCTTAAATTCCCTTCTCCGTCCACTTATGCCCAAGTGGCTGGAAAACGGAGATGGTCGTGATGCTCTGTGCCTGCAACACGGTTTCAGATCTTTTGAGCAAGAAGTGACTACAAACATCAGTCCTGTGAGCTGTGTGCTTCTGAGCAGGTATTATGCAAAGCCTTGATTTTCTACCCAAATTGCTACCATCCCAGATTCTCTCCAAATGACTTTGCTGAAAACTTTGCGAACTTTCCCCAGAGAACTTCAGGAAAGCTTTCTGCCCAACACGATGCAACGAGGGGACTGTAACTGCCATGCTTTGGGTCTCATTGTGCCAAGTCCCCATGAATTCCTCCACAAGTAATGCCACCTGGTTAACAAAACAGCAACTGCACAACCTTATATGTATCATTACACATTGCTGGAATACTTACGAGGTAGGGTTAGAAACCCAGTGACCAAAACACAGCTGTACTTCAGTGCTGTCCCATGTTTAAACACGGTTGCTGGCATCAATGCGATTCTCACCCATAACGGGATGAGTAATATGGAAAGGCAGGAAGCATGCAGCCCTGAATGCTGCAGACACCTTGGGACTGCTTCTGGGGAAAGCTCCTCTCCACCGGGAACGAGCCAGCTGTAGACACAGGCAAAGCTGGAGTTGCCTGGGGCAGTAGTCTCTTGAAGGGATGCCGCTGGGAAGGGGAGTCCGAGTCCCACAGCCTACTTTGTTTATGCTCAGGATCAGTTTTTCTCTTCTTCCCCGCTTCTGAGCACGACTTACATGCCATGGCGCGGGGACTGCCCACTGCCTATTCCTTCCACCCCGGCCCCGGAGCAGAAAGCTTTGCATTGCTCTGGAAATACAAGCACATTTCATGCGCAGCTGAAAATGAACACAGCAGAAAGGAAGATGATGAATGACAAACTTTTCCTGGCAGATGTGAGCTATAAAAAAGATCATGATGTGGTAAAACAAGTTTAACCAATGGGGTTTGCCAGAAACGCAGTGAAACAGGCTTCCAGCGTAAAAATGAAAATGACACCACCAGATTCATAAAAGGGAAAAAAAAGAAAAAAAGAAAAAAAGAAAAAAAAAACTGAAAAACTGAGCCTATCAAAACTATCAAACAAGCAGCAACTTGGGATGCAGTGGGACAGTGGGATACAAAGAAAAGTGGAAACATGAAACCATCCACTTTTGTTTGTGTGATATCCTTCATTATTAGCCCGTGGTCTGGGCTGGGGCTCATCGTGTGCCACAGAGCAGGACCACAGCTGCTGAGCCTCTCTCTTTGACCTGATCTGATATTATCTGCACTTCCAGCCACCCTTGGAGCCTCATGTTCTCATGTTACCACGGGTCTGCACCTACTGCTCTGGCCCACAATTAACCTGGACACATTTTCAGAAGAGCACTGAGGGGAGTTGGTAAATGGTGGTTTCAGTAGCTGCGTTTTATTGCTAAACCAACAAAACTCACCACTTGAACATGGCCCCTTCTTCTTGTTTTCAGCCGAACCCTGGACAGAATCCATCTTTCCAAGTTGGAAGGGATATACAAGACTGCATAAAATCCCAGGAGCCTCTCCTCAAAATAGCCACAGGGGTTTGCAAACAAGTCACACCAAACATCCACTTCACCTATTCCCCCAGGGCTAAGCAAGCTCTCTCTGCAACACTCCCAGCTGCTTTTTGCTCAGAGGGTAGCAAGGCCAGAGCGCAGACCTTTAGAAACATACTACAACTAGACCATGTAGGAAAATTACTGACTTCTCAAAAGTCATTTTCGTAACATTACATGCTAGCAGAAATTACAGGTTCAGTTTTGACTACCAAGTTAAGCAGGGGCTGGGGAAGCAAGCTGTCAGCCCACACAGGAAACAGCCACAGCTGAGTTCTCTATGCTAAATTGTATGCCAGGCTGCAGAGGTCAGAAACTGCTCCTGGAAGAAGACTGTCTCTCTCGGGGATGTGCACCTTCCTCAGGTACCGAAGAATAATTTCTCCGTCGTGTCCTGGAAGGAAAATGTGAACAGTAAAGGAGCCTTCCTCTGCAATGCTGAGGCTGGCAGGGTGAAACCAGGCTCCTGCCCCTTGTGGAGGGGTGGTTCACATGGTTAGCAAGACAACCTGTGCTGAATCTCCCCCAAAAGGGGAGAGAGGAAACCTGTTTGATGTCCACCCACAGGACGTCTGGGAGTTTTATGCTTCCTCCTAATTCTCCCAAGCAAAGTGCCGGTCACTGCTGCTGCTCACACACGAGTGGCTGTACCTCACTGCAGTTATCTTTGCTTACTGCTTTCCTTCAGCTCCAAGCACAGCGCCGTGCCCTGTGGCATCAGGCCTTACGTTGTCCTCTTGGATGCTTTTTCCACCGTGCTGTAGGTGACAGTGTGGCTATGAACCAGCGTGAGCATGCAACTACGCTCACCGCCTGTGTGCGCACTGATTCATACGTGATTAAAGCAGTGTCTGGGCAAGAGGAGCTGAATTCAGACAGTTTTGGGTGACTAATTTCAAAATGAATATGTTCTTATTATTGCACTGTGGCTTTTTATGGTTACAGTATTTCCTACGGGAGACCCATCCTTCCCATCCTTGCTCTCCCTGTAACCCCACTGCACCCCATGCCCCACCTGTTTCCTAACCCAGATGCCTTCCTCTCTCCAGCCTGTTCTGTGTCACCTACTCCACTTCCCGGGGGAACATGGTCCCTGCAACTACGTGGTAGTGGCCGGGAAGCAGCGAGCAGAGGGGCGGCAGGAAGGCTGGGCCCACGCTGTGCTTGCACTGCCCCAGCCCTGCAGAAACCCCCCTCCTGCGCTGGGTTTCTGTGCGAGCCTCCCTGTCTGCTGCGTGGGGTCAGTGTTCGTTTGGAACATGCCTCAGTGCACCGCTCCTTCCCACAGCTCTTCGAGGTTTGCATTACGATACAGTTGGTGAGTCATGCACAGATTAGTCACGGAGGAGATTTATTCTTGTCTACAGAAAGTCCAGCATGAGTAAGGACAACGTGAGTTTGGCACCAGCTTGTTTCGGTTCTGGCTGGTGCCGAAGGTGACTTTTGTCTCATGTGCCCAGGTGCGCGGCTCCGACTGGCGGGGCAGACAGGGCACGCGTCCAACCTCATGACCTTCTGCTGAGACCAAAGACTTTATCACAACCAGCTCAGGATGGGACCGGCTCATCTGAGATGCCCCTCTACGGGCCAGGCACTGAACAGACTCCCACTGATTATGGACCTTTGCAGGGCCACACCACCGATGCGTGGAAAGCTCCTAGTCCTGGTGAAGCCTCCAACCAAAGCGTACTAGAAAACGCTAAGTTGGATGAGCTCTTCATTGAGGCTGATAGTAAAATGCCCCTGCGAGGCTAGAGTTTTACTCTGTAGTGATGTAATTATGCAGGTAGCTAATTTCCCTATAAATCTACCAACCACGGAGCAAGTTCTCTCTACATTACCCATGGACATTTTTAACTGCAAAAAATGCTTTTTTTGATTTCATAGGGACAAATATAACGTCCAGAAGTAACAACACATTTCTGACTGGGAAACTCTCTGCCATTCAGTTGCCATAATGGCAATGTTTAGCTAATTATTATTTTTTTTTACATCCTGAATGTAAGTCGTAACTGCTGGCTGCAGTGGTAGTACCAGGTCTGCAGGACGCTTACCCAGAACCTGAGCTTCTGAAACGAGGAAATGTTTTCATTCATATTTTAAAATTCCATTCATTAACAGGTGTATATGGTTTGACTTCTTCAAAGTATGCTGCAGACACAGCCTAATAAATCTCCATGACACCTCACTGCATCTCCATTTTATAGATGTGGTGATTCGAATATATCCAAGTGTAATGACTTGCCCAAGGCTAATGAAGGAATCAATGTCAGAGACAGGATTAAAAGTAGAAAAATTCCTGGCCCCCAGTCTCATAACCTAACTGTGGTCTGCATTTCACTCATATGAAAACAGGAAAGGGAAACACATCTATTTTGAATATTGTGAAAAGTAGTTCATAGCAGATGGGCAGCCTGATGTTATAAAATTGCTTTACCATGTCATAAAATATCAATAATACACAGGATGTGGTTCTTGTCCAAGACTATAGCAAGGTGTGAACGGCACAGAATGTGTCACTGGTGGCTTTTAGAGCAGCAGAGGTTGCACTGGAAGTGTAAAATGAGCGGTCTCTGAGATGTTTCTCCTGCCCTATTCCTTAAAACCAATTTCTTCCTGTGTGTCACACAGTTGGCAAGAGCTGCTTTGAAGCTGCCTAATACCAGTTCGGTACTGAACCTGCAGCAAGATGTCTACTGTGGCACCTCAGAGGTGGAGCAAGAGGTCTGTAACGCCCGTTTCTCAACACACAGGCAGTGCCCGCTGACATTTTTTGGTGGGTCTACCCAGCGATTTCTTAGATGCTAACATAGAGCTAGGCAGCATCTTCGCTGTTGCCAAAATGTCACAGGGAGACAATGCACCTGTCTAGTTGTGTAGGAGAATAAATTAAAAAAAAAAAAAAAAAAAAAAGGTACACTTGTGTCATTAAATATTGATGAGTAAGATTCATTGACTGAGTTCGAGACAGTAGGATATGGCTTGAAATAAAACCCCAGGAGGGCCACACCCCCTAGTCTGCCCAGGGCCATCCCTTTAAAGGTAGGACAATTATAATTAATTGAGCAATCTGACAGAAAGCATACATCCATACACTGGAGCAGAAAGTGACACTGTGCACAGAGCCATCCAGGACACTTGAAGGGTTAATACTAGTTCACTAGACCAAGGACAGTAAATTCTGCCTGTGGCTACCACCAGTCTATTGTATTATTATTGCAGGCTTTAGAAACAGCTTTTAATTTTAACCCTTTCCAACCCTCTCTACTATCTTCTCTTTACATAATTGGCTTTGAATAAAATTGCACGGAATTTTCCTAGTCATACCTTTCAATTATTTCTTTTCACTTTCAGCATATGCAATATTGTACAGAAAAAAAAATCCAAAGAATCTGGGCCTTCTTCACCTATCACTTTTAACTCTTAAAGACCAAAAACATTGCCAGAAAACAGGGCCCCTTTCATTCTGTTGTGATCAATCCCCACTACCTGCCGCGAGGATCACTGGAGGATCCCATCCGCCACCTATTGGGAACCATGGTGCGAGTTCCCGGAGTTCTGGCAAACACACAAACCAAATGTAGGTAACCTTGTCCCTCTTCCCGTCTTCCCGATACCTGCATCCGTTGACCAAACTGCATTTTTAAGGTGATGTACTGGGAGTTGTTCACGCCTGTAAGAGATGGCAAATCAAACACACCGCCCATAGACAGGCTGAAGTGAAACAACCGATGGAGAAGGGATGACACGAGGTAGTGTGGGTTATAGCAGAGGACTGACTCAGCGACCTGGGAGGTCCTTTCCAACCCTACATTTCCATGTTCACGTGTTCATATTGAAGTTGATGGGAGACATTTCCACCAACTTCAAAGGGCCCCAGTTTCATTTCTTTTCAATATATAGATGCAAGAGGAATGTCACACATGATTTTCATGAGACGTGCTAATATACAATCAGTTCTGGGAGAAGCAGAATGAACCCAGGCAGATAAATTGTTCATCCCCAAATGCTAAACATGCCAATGTCTGAAAAATACATCTCCTCCTATCTAAATTGCAGATACATCCAGCAGCACCACAATTGAATTTCCAGTCATCATTAGCCATAATCAATTATGCCAAATAAATATTATCTATTTGTACTTTTGGCAAGTTACGTGGACACGGTGAACAAATAATTTGGCCTCCCCAGAGCTGGTCCACCCCTCCATCAGCAGCAAGGAGTGCCCCAACTTCAGTGTCCCACTGTGAAACCTGCACCCACAGAGCTTAGTGAGGAAGGTTATTTAATGGGTATGGGACAGCGCTCATTAGCCAGAGGAGCAAGGCACAAAATGCTCTGAGAAGTATAGACATCTAATGTGGATGGCCACAGAAAAAAGGAGTGAGACGGTAAGAACTGGGAGGCTGTATAATTACACAGTGTTTTCTTCTCCTCTCCTTTTTTTTGCTTTTTTTTTTTTTTTTTTTACCAGCCAGGCATTCAGCCTGCTCAATAGAGCCACTCCAATATGTTATCTAATGGCTTCGTCTTTACTTGTGAGATTCCCCATCTGTGGCCAGACTGTGCCACTGCCTCATTCAGCTGAGCAAGAGAACAACATTCATTCACTCACTCACATCTTAGGAGACAGGTCTTGCTCTAGAGCAACAAAAAATGAGCTGCTTCTTAGTCAGGTCTGAACCTTTGCACTTAAGCCAGCCTTTGATGAAACTTTCCTCTGGATTTCAACGCTGCTTTTTATAGCTGGGCAGTCTGCTCGCTCCCTTTTTTTGTTCTTTACAGTGGTATCACTCTGATCTGTGTGGTGGTCTCACATGTTCCTCTTGAGGTTTCTGGATCAGCCTTGTTTTCAAAGCCAAATAACACAAGCAATGATTTATAATCCGTAATTGCTTCGGAAAGATGGATGTTCAGACATAATCAGTCCATTTTGTTATTTTTTTCACCTATTACACAGTAGCTGCTTCTCCTGTTTGGATGCTTCTTTACTCTCCTTTTCTGTCTCTTTTCTCCTCATAATGTACTGTAAAACTTTAAGTGATTCATAAAACATGGAAAATAGTATCATGTCCAGCTTAGTTCTCCTAAATGACAGAGTCATTTCCTCCTATTGGCTTCGTGGTGTCTCTGAGGAGGACACCCCATGGATGGATTAAGCCACCTGCTACAGCTCCTCAGCTGTGGTGAGTCCTTCTCGTGACCAGGACCGAGAAATGACCCCACTCCATGAGAAAAGGGACGGTCCAGATGCTAAAGACACTTGATATGCTTCTTAGCTGTATCTGTATCTTCACACATACCAAAGAGGTGTCAACCTGCTGAAACCTGTCGTGTGTCCTGTGGGTATCAGGGCAGAAACCCCAGTGAGAAAGAGAAGGGAGAGAGACTGAGGCACACCTGAGCTTCTGCTCATTAAGTACAGGGAACGCATCTAGGAACGGCAGACAAGGAATGGGAAATCAGCACGGATTCAGCTCCTCATTGTAATACGATTGTAAGATGGTTTAATCGGTTGTCTTCTACTCCATTCAAGTGCCAGCTTCAAGTCATGGGTGTTAAAGGCCCACAGCCAGCAACAGAGACCTTGGGGTCTTGCCATGGCCTTGCTGATGACATCTGAACAAGCAGGGGAAATCACATGTGACAGGTTGGCAACAAAACAGCTAGTTTGGAGAATAAGGGCTTAGTCCTCACTCCACTGTCATGCTCTGCAGACAGCTAACAGCAATCCCGAGAGACCCTTTTGTGCCTCAAAATGAGCAATGCAAGGACGCTGACAAATGCAACAGACAACTTGTACATGTTGCAACGCTCAGTATCCAAAGCAGAAGGGTCTTGCATGAGGACCAGCAGAGTGTCTTCGTTTCTGAAGCCCCGCATGTTCCCAAAGCAGCCTGGATCCACAGGAGGCACAGGTCTGACGGAGTCAGATCGAAGCGGAGTTCCCGGACAGCCTGTATTTGGGTGCAGAGTGGCTCAGACAGACCTGCAGAATTGCTCCAGCTGACTTCATGATTATCTCATCAGCGGCCACATGTCACAGAGGAAACTCAGTCATGGTTTGCCTTAATTTACAAGTGTCATCTCCTACAAGTGGAAAGAGGAGCATGAGAACAGCAAAGCTGAACTGATTTGTTCTGGCACCAGTACTGCAATGTGGCAAGATATACCTATGACTGTCACATACAAATTTAGTAGATAGCATGCTTGCTTTTTATTTGATTTTTAGCAGGTCTCTCCACAATAAATATAAGAGCAGAATGCATAAACAAAACACTTGGCACTTACAGTTTATCTTGGTGACGGAAAATTTGATTGATGAATAATAAGTTCAGAAAGTGGCAAATGTTCAACATAGGGCTAAATAACCTTTTGTTGCCTTTTTTTTTTTTTTTCCACAGCTCAGTTTCTCTTAGCTTTTACTCTTCCCGCCTTGAAGTTGCTTTGTTCTAATGCTTCATCAGCTAGTGGGGAAAAAATCTGTCCTATTTGTTTCTTATATTTTTTCACTAATCAAGTTTCTTATTGCCAGGAAAAGACTTGAAGAGAGATCTTCTGCGTGTCACATTGCTTCCTCCTTTCTCTTTCACTTCACTGGGACAGAGCCTGTGAGGCAGACCTTCCTGCTTGCAAAATGGTAATTTTTATCCCAATTATTACGATTACTGCAATACCAAAAGAGGGGAGGTGTGCACACAGGAAAGCAGAGCAAGGTGGCTTGGAGGAAAGTCCAGTCCAAGGAGGCTACGTTCATAAAGCTAAAAGAAAACAACTATTGTACAGAGAGGGAAACCGAGGCACAGAGCCTTACAGCGCATTGTGTCCAGGAGCATATAAGGAAGAGAGTGGCAGAAGGCTGGAACGCAAGCTGGACCGCGTGGCTCCCAGTCCTGTGCCTTAGCAACGAGACCACTCTGCCTCTACGTGCAGGCTCGGCGAGAAGGAGCAACCTTCTAGGAGGGAAATCCTTGCTGGATTAAGCACTTTGCCTGCTTTTCTCTTCTCACCCCTTTCCTCCTTCAAAGCACAGAGGATGGGGAGGGGGCAAGGCGGTGAAGCGGCACCCATCTTCGCCCCCCGCTCTTCATCCCACCCCACATCCAGCGGGGTATCGGGGCTCCTCAGGGGTCCCCAAAAGCTTGCACCCTCGGCCGGGAGGAGGGATATGATTTGTAATTGCAACACTTTCATTACCGTCTCTTAGTTCTTTGCACACTAATGTCAAGAGCTTTGTCTTTGTAGTGTTATTGGCATTTTTCATCATATTCATGAAGTGTGGGTCAATTTTCTTCAAAAGGCTCACTTCGCCAACTTGCCACAAAGACAGACAGTAATAAATTCTACTAGTGCACAGCGAAGGCTTCGTAGCTGCAAGCAACAATAAAAAGCAATGAGCTGGGTGTCACTAAGTAACTCCAGTTTACACTGCATTTTCTTCTTTTATTGAAAACTCAGAATATGAATTTATTAATGAATACACAGGCCTACTTTGAAGGGGTGTGGGGGGGTCCGAGTCAATTTATTTGGTATTCACACAGTGTGTGCCTACATTGTATTGTTTCATCATTTTATGGCCAGGCACAGCTTGTTAGGCTGTGGCCCTCCAGAAAAAAGCAGGCTCATATAGCAACACCTTGACGTAGATGTACAGCTGCTTTCACTGTGGCTGTCTCACCTTTAGCCCCGTCTGTCTACTGCCGGCTTTCATTTTCCGCATTCATACATCAATAAGCTTTGCATGCTGACACCTAATTTTGCAGGCTACTTTGGTTATGGAGGCCGTGTTTTGCATATCACTACCCACCCCCTTCTGACATCTACTGCCTTTAAAGAGGGAGAGAATAGAGAGAGCACGAAAGAGGGATTCTTTTCTTCTCAGCCTAATCAGAGATTTCTTTATATTTGTCAAAAGCAGATCTGCCAAATCAACTTTAATTGATTCTTCCACAGTTCTCGTGTATGATTTTTGAAGGACTGGGCTTGTGTTCCAAGACACAGTGTTGTGTTTCAAACAAATATGAGGTTTCTACAGCAAATCAAATTTGGATGCCAATTAGTTAGCATTTTCCATTCCAATTAAATTTGAGACCTTTCTGATTTTGAAAGACTTGTATGTCTGCATGTGTGTATGTATGTATTCGTGTGCACCTATCTGTATCTATTCTATATATACATAAAGATATATATGCATAAAATATTTAAAGTGCCCTCGGTGCTCTAATAGGCAGGGAGGGGTTATATCCATCCATTTAAATATACATTTTGGAGGATTTTTTTTCTACCTTGTTTATTTCACAAGGGCTTACCAGCCCATTCTAACCTGTTATGTGACACCGCAAAGGTTTTTACTTCTCAGTCAGGTGGCTAATGTCATTATATCGTTGACAACTCATAAAATGTTATAATCTAATAGGGCTTTCCCTCCCCACACGCACTCAGTGAAAGCTCATTGTAGCAAAGAAAGGATTAGGGGCAAAAGCAAGATTAATGGTTAAAAAAATGGAAGCAGGCGGAGTCCAGACAGAATACTGTAGCTTAAAAACAAATATAATTTGTATATTAAAATGCATCTTTATCTAACTAGATTTACTCTAAATAAGCCAAGCATACTATATAAGGCATTTCCTTCTGGATACTGCATATTTCAGCCAAGCCTATATATTTGTTTTGAATGAATTTTAAAATCAACTCCTCAAAAATCAGGTTTCAGGCAGGCTCATAACAGACACTAAGATTGAATCCAACCCTACAGTGATGGGAAGGAAACAAAAGCTTGTTGAGATCACCTAGAACTAACCTGTGCAGTCACCGTCGACCATAAAACTATCCATGACAGCATTGTGCTGCGGAGGAGAAATCTTCCTGGCACCCGGGGCTCCGATCGCCACACAAGGCGCGAACGACCAGCCAGTGAGTGTTACCCCCTGGGGTCCCCAAAAGGACCTCAAGACAGCCGGACAACCCAGCTCCAGCAGACGTCAGGAGCCAGACTCACTCCTGTACTCTTCCAGGGCCCCAACAGCACCACAGCGAGGAATTCACCCCCAGCAAATCTCAGGTGGGAACAAGCACATGCCTGCCTTTCTTTGGCAAAGAGATTAATTAGTTTGTTCCTCCTATAAAACATAAGTAAAGGAACAAAGACCTGAGCTCAAAAAGGTGAGAAAATCCAGACATACTTCACCAGCAGGGAAAAACAATGAACTTCAGGTAGGTTGGAGCTCGTACACCCTGCATTCTGTATTCTGTCCTCCTCCATGCGACTACCAGTCTATGCAACCAAAAGCAGCAAAATGAGAAATTATGATGGCTATTGAACACTACTCACAAATTCACAGTGTCGCATCCGATGTCAATTAGCATGCCTGTTTACATAATTGTTATACAAGGGGAAAATCTACAGTGTTAAATAGCCCTCAGATTCGCATTTCTGGATGGGCTTTGTTTTGTGGAGTGTTTAGCACACATAAAATAAAATCCGTGGGAAATCTGTCTGGCACGAGATCTTTGACGGATTCATATTAGGAGAGGGTTTTAATGTGGTTTTAGATCAAATTTTTCAAGAGAGCTTCTCTTTACACCTGGGTAAAAACAAGCCTTTTGGGTGAATGTTCAGACTTGCTAATAGCTTAAATTTTGATTTGACTGAATGGACAGGTTGAGAAGGGAAATTTCAAAGAAGTATGCAAACATTTTGAAACTTTCAGAACAAAAATGTCTCAAGCCTTTCACATGAATTCTCTTCTACTGTGATATCCTTTAATTGCTGGCTTGCAAAAAAACAAAAGAGGTCAATGTTGAAATAAAACTCTGAAACCAATGTTGAATGTTAAACTGGCTTTTTATGGTTATGTTCTTTCTTTTTTTTTTTTTTTTTTTCTTTTTAATCAGAAAAAGTCCAGAATTTCATTTTTGGTTCAGCTGATGATCAATTTTTCTTCTATATTTCAGGTTGTCTGCAATAACACGCCAAATCCTCTACTTATCTCCCATTGTGCTGACTTCTGTAAAAAATGTAGCCCTTCAAGCTACAAAATGATACAGGAAAAATCAGAGAACACACAATAAAGTCTATAAAATTATGAACAGTATAGGGAAAGCAAATAGAAAAGAATTAGTCATTATTTCTCACAGCATAAGAACGAGGGTGCACCCAACCACAAGGCAGCAGGTTTAAAAGAGCCCATAAGAAACTCCTTTACAAAGAATAACTAAATTATGCAACTTGCTGCACAGCATGTTGCAAAGGCCAGGAATATAAATGGATTTGAAATGCGATGAGACAAATCCACAGTAGAGGTTTGTGGAGGACTGCCGAGCACCACGGTCTGGTGCTGCCTCGACTTTGGAAGGACCGAACAAACTGCCTGGTCCGGGTTGGGCACCTTTCCTCTCCATGCCCCGTGTCCTGACAGTGCCCCGGCCACGCAAGCACGCCCGGACCGCGACATCACCCTTGCAAAGAGAGGACGCCCACGATGCAAACTCGTAGGGAGCCGTGGGATCCTCGGGGACTGTCTTTAACCACTGGCAAAGACCGGAGCAGAAGTCTTCAATCTTTTTTTGTTTTATGGACCCCTAACATTTCCAGTGGAGACATGATTGCCTGTAAGAGGGAACCAAAGCCTCCTGACAAAAGGCTTTTTTCGGTTGCCTTTCAGGCACCCTTTAGAGAGGTGGCTCAGAGATGCTCTGGGAGGTGTGGCCCACAGCTGGAAACCTACAGGCAGAGGAACAAGCAAAGACATGGGGACAGAGACAGGGACCGTCTGAGTTTGAGGAATGAGCCATCATTCCGTTTCCTATCTAACTGTGGTAAAAAATAATAGAAAAGACCTTCATTTTCCTTCACAGTTTTAAGGTTAACAAGGACTATTAGATCATCTTTCTGACCTTTTACATCCAGAGGCCATCAGATTTCCTCCAGTTTATGAGTACCTCCATAAAATAACAGCCTATATTAATTTCAATCATCAGTGAGGGAAATAAACCCGCTCCAATCAGAAACGAAATCAGATTTGTCTGAGGTTCAGTATGTGCCGCCATGGGCTCTCTCATTATTCACATCCTTTCTAATTACGCTACTATTTTCCCTTTATATCCACAAACA
Organism: Oxyura jamaicensis; assembly: GCF_011077185.1. Classification (NCBI taxonomy): domain Eukaryota; kingdom Metazoa; phylum Chordata; class Aves; order Anseriformes; family Anatidae; genus Oxyura; species Oxyura jamaicensis. The sequence continues at coordinate 3,799,357 of NC_048895.1, forward strand.
CGGTGTTAAAATACTGGGAATATTTAAATTACAGTGGTATCCCGTTTTGGTCACAATCTGTGACCATGGCAAAAAGGGTCCCCAACGGGAAGACAAGGAAAAAAAAAAAAAAGGAGAAATCATCATTCTCCCGACCTCACATAAGCCCAAAGAGATTAAACGATTAGTCAAAAGTCACCCAAAAGTTGGTGGCAGAGACGGAGCTGAAATCTACTTTCTCAAGTCAAATCCAGAGTTTTAATCACCTGAACACCCTTCCTCTCCCTTCATTGCTTTCATTTATCATTTCAGGCTAGGCAGACTACATCGAAATGATGGCTTTGTGAAGCATAGAAACACAGTTTTACGGGCAATAAACAATAAATATGAACCTGAGAGACTTCTCCACGAAACCTCCCTTCCTTTTTTTTTTTTTTTTTTTTTTTTTTTTTTTTTTTTTTTTTTTTTCCCTAGAAGATGGCAAAAGCCTTCCCTTTCCCTCCCGCCCACATCCCTCCACTGGGCTCCGCCAGCTCCGCGGCACAGCACGTTGGCTGTGGGATGGCACCAAGCGCTCCCTCTCCCTGCCAAGATGACAAAGTCCTGGCTGGCTCAGCCGCCTCCTCTGCCAGTGTACCAGAGAATCGGTTGTGCGATTTCATTTAAGCGCTGCTAACTAATTATTAACTGTAGGCTCAGCATTCAGGGTGCAGACAATGGGATCAGCCAGGCACCGCTCCACTGGCGGGGGGGCACCACCATCAGCACGGGTTTCTTTTTAATTATTGTGCAGTGGAATCAGTCCTGGAGAAGCGAATTGAAAAGTATACAAAATTCTGATTAATAACCAGGGCGGCTTTTTTTCAGTTTTTCTCCAAGTTCCCGCCCACAGGACCCCAACTGTCTTTTCAGCTGCAGTACCAAAACCTGCATGCACTTTAAAAACTGGGATAAATCATTTTGCCTTACAGGACTGCTCCGCCGCAACGAATTGTGCAGAGCTGAGCCCTAAACCAGCCTCTGAATCCAGACTTCTGTGTGTGGAACCAGATTTGAACTCTGAGGATGACTCCTGGATGGTCTTGTTTTTTGGCACCTCCGCACAGGACATAAACCACTTGACAGGTTGGAGAGGCTCTGCTCGGGACTGAGGCCCAGATTTTACCATCTCAGGCCTTTGCTTGACTCTACACTTTGCTTTGTGTAAAGGCTGAACCCGTAAGGTACCTATGTTGTCTCCTCTCCCAAGGAGAACTATGCATCCCCAAAGATGGGAAATCTTTGTGATTTAGGAGCTAAAAGGGTGGTTTAGGACTTGTTGCTTGTATTAACAAGTCTATGTCGTTGAGGTAATTGTGGTTGCACTTCTGTTAACGCCCAGTGGGGCAATTCAGGACTTTCTGCCCACTTCCCAGCTGCACTGAGTAAGGGAGGCTATTCTGTCATCAATGACCTAGCCCTACTTACAGTTACATCCCTGAGAATTTGACTCTTTCCCTCTGGGGTTAGTGGTGGCTGTCTTGATGTGCTACTGAATGCTGCACTGGAAACCACACGTGTACTGGGGAGGCTGTAGAAATCTTTCTTTTTATATGGGTTCAGCTAATGGACAGTTTTCACCATGAATCCGAGGAAAATAATAATAATTTGCCCAGGAAGCATTGACTTCTATATTCTCTAGTGTTCAAGTCATACTGGCTCTGTTACCTTTAAACTGCCAAACTACAGACCAGGTCAGGTTCACTGTGAAAGTGGTTGCAGCCTCGTTCAGAAATTGGATGCAACTCCAACCCTTAGCTTGCCTATGCAAGGTGTTTCTTCATTTCTGGCAGCCTATTCATTAACATATTCTCATCACAGAGAGAAAGCCAAGTGGCATTTTTATTCAAAAGAATAGGAGAAAAAACACTCCAGGTCTTCTGATAGAAGTGCTTCATCCTGGAAAAGCTTCACTCCACGCAAGGAAAGTCATGAGCCGTGATCTCCACTCGCTCCTATCAGAGGAGGCACCTCGGATGGCAGCTGGAGTCTCTCCTCTCTCTCCTCTTGCTCACAGTCCTTCTAACAGTGGAAGCACATCCTGTGCTCGGTGTGCCGCTGGACCCAGCTGAGGGCTTCAGTGCCGAGGAACCGGCAGCCCTGCCACGGGCTGACCAGCGCCCCGGGAGGCACAGCTCCTCTCAGACATGGAGCACACAAGCAAGGGCTGTCACGACCAGGGATAAGGAAAAGCACATTGTTTAGATGCAGTCAGGGCAAGGATTAGAGAAAATAGGCTGCTGTAGCACACAGGGCGAGCATGCATTAGGGTCTGAAAGTGATCTCAGTCCTTTGGTCTGGCAGCCTGTGCCATACCTGCAATGAAACCTTTCCTGTAAATGGAGACATCAGAAGGAGACGACATTCCCCAGGGGCAGCGAAAACGTTATGTGAATCATGCCTGACTCTGCTCAGGAAACATCTCTCTTAGTTCTGAGCGAAATTCTATACCAAAGACATATATTTTTAAATTAATACTTTTCGTCCTTTCCACTTTCGATACCTTTGTAGTGCTTTTTCTCTAAGCACTTCTTAAAAAGAAGGAAGATATAGTCTTGCATTTGGCTAATAATTCTTCCCCAATATTTCTCAATTTACCCATGCAACACTCCATCTTCATCTTCCTCAAGCCTTCTGATTTTGAGTCATGATGCATTCCAACACGGCGTCCCCGTGCTGCCGCTGCTCAGGCTCGCTGCCGTGCGGGTTGGTGCGCAGCAGGGACCCCAGTGCACACGGGCTGCCTTCCACGCCTCGCCCAGGTGCTGGCAGGAGGAAAGAGTCCTCCGAAACGGGGGTAGGAAGCACCGCTTCATTCTCGGGCCGTACCAGCTCTTACAGAGCCATTTCTCACACTCACGCGTGGTGGGGTGTTGTGGGATCCTGTGACTCTCAACAAACTGTGTTGCTAGGACGACATTTATTATGATACATAATGCGAATAAAGGATGGAACTGTACACAGCGCGCTGATTTGCTATAACTGTCAGCTGCGATGATAGCCTCTAGTTTATACCTCGAATGAATTTTGCATGGATGGTACCGATGCTACCAAGAGCTGCAGAGGTGTATTTCACAAAGCTGCCTGGGCCTGGCACGAAGATCATGCCTCTTTAAACAGCGAATCTGTTATTGTGATGTTTGTGAGAGGAGAACAAGTGGGAAAGTCACTTTCAAGTGCAGCTCAGTGCTCTTTTAATGAGGAATGGGGTCTTCTTCAGAGTCAGCCAACTACTGAGGAGGAGCTGACACCCTTAGTAGTCAACATCCTCAAAACAGCTGACAGCTCCAGATAAATCAGTTTGTGTACTTCCTCCCCTTCTCATATCACCTGCAGTGACAGGAAAGCACTAATTTCCTTTGAGAGGGAGAGAGATGGATGCACGCGTGCATCCTGGGCTTGTTGATCCTTCAGTGTAAAATTAACAAAAACAGAGGCCGGGGAGAACTGGGAATAGGCACGGCACTTTGTCAAGAGGAAGGCTTTGCCATGGTACAGCCCCATATTCATCATATGGTAATTTACAAATATGCATACGACAGAGTCACATTGCATTAGCCCCTGCAAGAAGCAGCTATGACAAATACAGGGCGTTTGGCGAGCCGGCTGCCCGGCTCGCAGCTGGAGCTCTGCCCCACGCACCACGGGCAGGGCAGCACCCCACGAGCTCTGCTGCCCGCCGAGGGGACCCCGGGAGCTCTCAGCCACCATCCTCTCCAGCAGGGCTGCCCCCATACGAGCAAAGCACTGAAGAGCTGCGATTAGAAATTGTGGTCCCAGTCCCAAACCCGAACAATCAAGTGCCTTAAGGACCCTGGGACGCGCAGCACCCTCGGGGGAGGCACTCGCTCGCTCATCCGCTGCCCAGGGCGATCAATAGGGAGGTAAGCAATGAGCACACCCGCTCACACAGACAGTCCTCACCACGCACTTCCCGAATTCATTACTCTGACGCTGTCACATGGCTAAATGATGTTATAAAAATTAGATACTGCAGGCCATTAGAAGCAGTGCACACTCTGTTCAGAAACCTACTGAAGAAGCCCGCCAGACAAAACCGTCGTGAAATTTCTCCCCAGCAGCCAGTGCAGCTCACAGCTCCCCCCGCCAGAAGCCCCAGGCAGCAGTTTTGGCAGAGCTGCTCTCCCTTCATTTTGTATCGTCACTTCTGAGGGTTGGCTCGCTCCGGCGTGCTCACCGACCCGTCACCTTCCCAGACACAGGCTCTGACACGAGGCGAGCTGAAACCAGGCAGAAACAAAAGCAAGACACCCAACCTGTTTAAACAGGAATCTGAACTGCTCCCAGTGACCCTGTCCCAGGGAGGATCTTGCCCCAAACCAGACACGCGCTGTCCAGGGCTGAAGACAGGCTGTCTCCCCAGCCTCTGCTTGATGCACACTGTATTTCAGCAGCATTTAAGAGTCTGTCTCCCGCACAAGGACCTTTCAGTGAAACTAAAAAAAGAAAAAAAACCTCTAAAAAGATATATGAGAATCTGAGTAATCCTGTCTCCCAACTTCTGTTTTCCTAAGCTGACTATAACTGTGGAGGTGCTGTGATGCATCAGGTTACGTTCGTTAAGTCACCAGTGATTTCATCATACGTATATATATTATTTCATATGTATACACAAAGGGACACGATTGACATGATCAAAGGAGACAAACACAGCAATGACATGTTGGAGCAAGAAATCTAAAAGGAGGTATTTGCCTTACAAGCTTTTAAAAACAATTATGAATTCACATTTTAAATAAATATGTGTATCTATATACGCATACATAAAACTATAAATACATCTAGACGTGCATGCATGTGTGCACACACACATGTGTAATTACATACACATGCTCCTGTGGTTTTCCAGCTAAACTGCCGCCATGTGTTGTACGTTATTCCAGGGCCCAGAGCAGAAAGGCTGAAACCCACCTCTGGGCGCAGGGGGGGGTCAGACAGTTTCTCCCAGAGCAGAAGCCCAGTAAGCCGCCCCACGCAGGGACCCCGCGTCCGTGGCCTGAGCACAGGAAAGCCAAACAGCACAGAGCCTTGCAGAACAAACGAGGCCATCTCAGGGGAAGAAAGCCAGGAGTGCTGTTCCCCGTCTTCTGCTGTGTGCCAGGCTCTCAGGAGCTCTCAGCCTTTGCAGCCTCCCTGGCTGCAGAGCGCGTGCGAGACGCACCCTGCACACCCCCATGGGCCGCCCCATGCTCTGCAAGTGGCCGTACCCGCGTGGGTGATGCGGAATTACACGCTCCTGGGCAGAAGCCCTCGCTTTTGTTACAGCTCCATACTAAGCTGGGTGGGTTTTTTCTTACAGTGTTGAGTATTTCAGGGGAAGAGCTCTTTTGTGTGTAAATAACTATTAGGTGCTTTTTTTAAAAAAAAAAAAAAAAAAAAAAAAAAA